>NW_005842577.1:325668-339047 GCF_000455745.1 Alligator sinensis
TGGCTGGTGCCCTGGCCAAATGGGGCCAGGAGGACATGCTTTGACAGTTCAAAGCAGGCCACCACATCTGAAACATCTTCTGGGTGATAACTGCCCAGATGGCCAGGCAGGGGGGCACACATGGCAGTAGTGCTGCACAAAGGCCAACCCTGCAAACACCATCTACTGGCAGCTGACCCAGAGGGGCAGATGCCTCATCTAGGTCTGGCAGGTGCGCAGCAGAGCACCGGCAGGCAGCAGCCCCCGCTGCCAGACTCCTGCAGTGGGTAGAGGGTGCAGGGAACTCTCAGGGCTGCTTCAGCAGTCCAGCTGGCACAAGGGGTAGTGTCCCCAGGTACCAATTGGCTGGGCCCCAGAAGCTCCTGAGAGTAAGTAGCTTTGAAGCTACTTGCCGGGGCAACTTTTTGTATTGATGGGGCCAGGACAGGGCAGCTTTTTATACTGCTGGGGACAGCACAGGTGCTGGCCCCGGGCTCTAGGTCCCCCTGGCTGCAGATCTAGGGGGAGCGAGGAAGGGTTATTTTGCCCCAAGTGGCACAATTTGCTCCACAACAAAGTGCATGTCTGAGCACGTGCGCTGAGGAAAAAAGCCCCAGCTCAAATTTGCACCACTTTTGAGCTGCTGCAAGTGCATGTGCTTGCATGTATGGATGCACCCAGAGAGCCAGACAAACCAAGGGCACTCCACTAACACCTTGGGCCCATGGAGTGGCAGGGAATTTAAGTAAATGGTCCCAGATGATCTCAGGGAGTAGAACATGTTCCACACTACAGATGAATGCAAAACCTCTAGTAGTCCTCAACAATCTGAGCTGGCATAAATTCCTTCCTGACCCTGTATCTGGTTCTCAGTTTGCCTCTGGGCATCTGAGTATGGCAATAGCCAGGCTTTTCTCAGCACTGCTAGAAGCATTCTCTTGTTTCTCAAATATGCAGTCATATCCCCTTTCTTGTCTTCATGCTCCTAGGCTAAACAAACCACATGTTTTTAATCTGATCTTCCAAATGCCCCTCATTTCCCTCCTCTGCATCCATTCCAGTTTAAATTAATGTTTTATTTGATCCAGATTACCAGAACCATCCACAATATTCAAAACAATGTCTTACCAATGCCTTTTAACCAAAAGGCACTATAGCTTCACTGTCTCTACTAAAAATAAAGTTAGCTAGTACAATGTTGAATCACATTTGCATTCTGGGGTTGTCATATTGGTACCTTTGGTATCTTACAATCAACACTATATCCTGATCTCACTTCTTTTCCTCTACAACTTCCAAACTGTGAGCCTGTGGATAACAAAAATTCTTCATATTAATCTCCAAAGATAAGTAAGTATCTGCACTTTGCACAATTTATTCCATTTCTGTTATTCTTGTCTACAATATTCCCTCTAATTGTTCTGGTCCTCTTTAGTATTGGTGATTCCTCACAATGTACCCTCCACGAATTTTGGAAGTGCACACCCAATTATTTTGTTAATAAGAATTGAGTGCACAATGCACGAATCACTTCTGGTTAATAGTAGAATATTTCTTTTGTCCATCCCTGACTCATTTGACCTATAGTTCCTAGTTATATCTATGCTCTCTCCATGACCTGTTCTTACAGAGAGTTTCAGCTCTCACCTCCACAGTACATTTATTTCTCCTAGTCTGTTGCTTCACAGACCCAAGTGTAGATCTGAAAGGGCTCATCTCATGTCAGGTAGTAACAGAGTGGTGACTGGAACCATTTCCCAAATGCACATGCAATACTCTGATTTCCTAAACATTCCCAGCCAGGTTCATTTATTCAATATTCACTTCCTCTATCATTCTTTCGCTCATCACACCCACATCTTTACACACCACCCTCTGATGTCCAATAGTATTTGACCATTCTATCAAATGGCTTAAAAATGGATGTTGTCTTCAGAACTTTTTCACAATAGTTCTTCACCTTCTTCAATCCTCCTTTCTCCCAGATGTTCACTCAGTGCAGCTGAGGGAATGGCAAAAATGCTTGTGATAACTTGTTAATACCCTTTAGGTGTTCTCTAGCAAGTTTAAGGACTTTGGCTCCCTGTGAGATTTCAACTAAAAAAGATTAGATTGGCTCAAACTTTCACAAAGTAAAATTCTCTTCTTCCCAGATCAAATGCCATAATTGAAATTAAATTTTGTGTTACTGGATTAAAAGGGAATAACAATAGCAATAACAGGATGCTTAGTAGTTTAGTAACAATAACAGTAACAAGATGCTTTTAATTAGAGATAGACCAAAAAATGTTGATGCAACAAGACCATGATGAAAATAATGTGCTTTTGTCGCCTTTCTGAGATGAAAAATAAAAATTCATTAACCATTCTCAAGAAGAGGGACTGACTATCTCAAGGAAGAAATGCTGGGTCACGAATTTTCACAAATGAAGTTTTGGCAAAAGTTAATAATGCTGTTGAGCTGTTTACATACTGGGCTAATTATCTCAATCAAGTTTCCAGTGGATAGTTGCAAATGTTCTCAAATAAATATCACATCTATTAGCACCTTTGTTTACATTCCCTAGATAGGAAAAAGGATTTAATGTGCTGCAAGCTTCTGGTCTTCTTCCTCCTCCCTTTAAAAGGTGCTCCTTACAGATCAGTTGAGTCATTAAGGGAAGTGATAGCTCAGGTGATGCTGCCACTGACTCCATTACACCTGCACTCTGGATTTATTATTTGTTTTTGCAGCTGTACTTAGAAGACCTTTTCAGGTCTCAGGAACCCAGCGTGCTAGGTGTGCTTGGAACATAAAGCAAAAACACAGTCCTTGCTGCCCCCAAAATTGCCTTGGCCTATTGTTTCATCTACTCTCTCCACAATAAAATTCAGCACTCAAAATTTTAAACAACCAGCAGGAGAATTTTTTAGAATAAAAAAAATGATCATTGTTTTTCATACAAGGAACTGCCATACAAACTAAGCTAGTCAAGAGAAACAGACTGACTGGTTTAAGAACTGCATGAAACTATTGATTATCATCAGGAATACTGGTTTTCCATTTCCCATGGAAAAACAGAAAACCACAGATTTTCCCTTTTTATCAGAGAAAACATGGATTTCTCCTTTTAGCAGAGAAACCAGTGGATTCTCTGCTTTTGCAAACAGTTCTGCAGGCTGGTTGACTTCCAGCCTGCAAGAGCTGTTTGCAAACAGGGCAGAAAACCCCCAGGCCTGCCTGGAGGGGGAGGGGGAGGGCGGGGGCTGAGGTGCTCAGTCAGCCACAGCTCCACTCAGCTCAGCTTCACTCTTCACTCCTGGAGCCTGAGGTAAGTGGGGCTTGCAGAGGGCTGGGGTGGGGGGTGGGGGGGTCATGGCAGTGCTGGCTGGGGCAGGAGCTGGCCCTGCCCCCACCAGAGCAGGCAGCAGCAATGGGGGAGCCAGCTTCATGCTGCTTCTGCTGCAGCTGCCTGCTGTTGGGGGCAGGGAGCTGCAGACTTGGGTCCCTGGCCCCATAGCCCTGCAGCTGTGGGCTCCCACCAGCAGGGCTGGGGGGCAGGGGCTGTGGGTGGAGGCAAGAGGTATGAGTAGGGCAAGGGGCTGTCATGGGGACAATAAGGGGCACCAGCACAGTTGGGATGGCTTTGGGGGTGAGTGAGGGACACCAGCAAGGCTGGGAGGTCATTGAGGGATGAGTGAGGGGCACCAGCAGGGCTAGGGGGGGACTGCAGGGGTCTTTTAATTTTAATAATGGATTTTGGGTTTTTAAATCAGAGAATTTGTGGTTTTTTG
The DNA here is from genome assembly GCF_000455745.1 of Alligator sinensis. Lineage (NCBI taxonomy): Eukaryota > Metazoa > Chordata > Crocodylia > Alligatoridae > Alligator > Alligator sinensis. Next base: position 329,422 of record NW_005842577.1, read on the forward strand.
TCAGAGAAAACCAGGATCCCTGATTATCATACATTTTGCTTTTGCGCATTTTCTGTGCTTCGGCATCTAGTTGAATAATCACCATTTTTCAAAGGAGGAATTCAGTTCTTTCATTCACAGTCCACCATTTTCTAGAGATCATCAAGTGTATTAAAAAGTAGCTATTACATGACACAAGATTTACCAAGTCCCAGGGAAAACAGAATTAAAAAAATAAGGTGATAAAGAACTTAAAGAATCAAAGATTTCTTGTTTAAAATATATACATACCGGTACAATATCTTACTTTTGATTGGCATCAGAGAGTCATAAATGGTCAGCGAGTCTGTGATACAGTTATCCGCTTCAATCTGAATAGATGCTATTGAGAGACGGATTAGATGGCCAACTAATGCAATCAGTTTGAAATAACAGATCATCATCCCTGAGGTAGCAGTGATATCCAAGGGAAAGTGCTGGTGCAGGTGATCTGCATACAGGTCATATATGCAACTTGAACCTGTGGAAATATAACATGGTCAGTATGATTTATTCATAAGTCTTTGGTCAAAGAAAGCTTGAGCCACAAGAAAATTTTAATAAAACAAAATTGTGATGAATATATAATGGGATGAATCAACAGCTGCAAGGGTAGGTCCAATAGAAGTACAGCTGTTTTGTAAAGGTGCTTCTTGCACATTAAATATGAAGTAGGCCAGAATTCCAAGATAAAAAACAACAAGGTTTAAATGCCATCCTTCTAAAGAGATCACCCTGTTCCAGGAGAGAAGTTAATAAGATTTCTTGTCTCTATGTCCATTAAGTTTTTCTCTTCTAAAAAAGTCAATCTGGTTACATATTGTTCTCTTAAATGCAAAAATTTAAGTCAGGGTTTTGTGAAACACTTGTACTATAAGATCCACCTGCATAAAGCTTGTCTTATTTCAGATTTGGGTTTTTTTAATTAAAATTTGAAACTCCCTCATCAAAAATTACTACTAGAAAGTAAAAATCTGATTTTAATGAAGCAGAGTCAATTTATGGTTTTGTGGTCAACTATGTCAACTCTTTAGTTCTAATTTCCATTCAAGCAGCCTTTGGATATTCAATTTGATTTTATCTCTAATCTAAACAAAGTTCCTTAAAAGGAGAAAAGGAAAATAAGTTAAATCAAGACAGACGTAAATAAAATATTCACAAGAGTGTCTTCAGCATTAAAAGGGTAATCTTACATTATAAGTTATTATCCCCTTGAAATATCAATGAAATTATCACTAGAGTATTAATTATCTAGACAAGTGAAAGAGTGAAGCCGGGAGTGAAGCAGCCAGTAAACCAGTAGTGAATCAAAACAGGTGAAGGCAGCTATTTATAAGACTCACTTGGAACATATGTTCTTGAAAACAAATGCCATGTATTTTCAGGGGTAATGAATAATGGTCATATGCCATCCAATTTGCCATAGTCTCAGTTAACAGCTTAAATTATTCGTGCATCTCTTACTAAGAGCCACAAAAAAGTGTTTGATTAACAGTTATACACATTTTCCCCCAATACTAGAAGAAAACTAGAAGAATGAATTGACTACAATAACTATGTGGGCCATATTATTAGGGAGGAAGAGAGGGTCCTGAGAGGTAGCTAGAAACCGTGGCCCAATACAGGCACCCACACTCCTGTTTAGGATCTTGCTCTTGGTGTCTGAATTGCAGCCAGGAACGCAACAGTGTGGCATCACCACAGGTTTTCTCAGACTCTACTGCAAGTCTCTTCAGAGTTTGACTGGCACAATCTAGTACCAATGACCAACTGTACTCAAATGCATACTGATTATATGTTGTGGACAAAGATAAGAACATGGCATCTCATTTTTTTTCTGTTAGTGATTCGGTTCCTAAGAGAGCCTGAATGCAAGTTTTTGCATTGTGTGCTCCTCATATTCCCCATTTTCCCTTCCTCCTCTAAACACCACACACACAACTAAATCAACAGAAATACCTCATAGGTTCACACAATTTGACACCACCCTGGAAATGGACTACCAAGAAACACACGTATTTCATTGGATCAGTCCCACAAGCAGTTTCCTCACATATTTAAAAAGCCTATAAGAACTACTCTAAAAAATGTCCAGTGTTGTTATAGCTTACAAAGCTAAGCAGCAAGCTAATTCTGGCAAGGCTTGGCTGATTTATGAGTAATAGTGTGAGATTGAGTTCAGATCTGAAATACTGTCAATAAATAAACTCAGTACAATTCAGCTGTTTTGAGTCATTTTGGTTTTCGTTTTCGGTCAGATACTACACCAAGGAAATTGTTGATGGAAAGGAGCGGAGGAGACGAGACCATTTACCAACTAAAACGGCCCCAGCAATATCCTCAGAGAAAGGGTGCATATGTTTTGCCACACACAAGACTCCGGTTGACTCCAACACCTACAAACCAAGGCTGAAATTGAGTCTTCTAGTATACAACAGACAGTTGTAAACACACAGGAGAAAACAGCACGTAGTGAAACTATCCCCCACCCCATAACCAAAACAGATGCTCACGAAAGGTACCTGTTCCAGTTGCTGAAGAATAATCTGATCGAAGCCCAGCTGCATAGGTAAAAAAATTGAAGTGAGCCTTCTCATTTTACAATTAAATCAACATCCAGAATTTAAATGTACCCAAACACATGTTACTTCAGTAATAAACACACTTTTTGCAAACCAAAGCAGCTGCAAAATGGATAGCTGCCCTGGGCCACCTGCCAATTTATGTCAGTTCAGCAAGCAGCCTTGGACTAGGTGTTTCCCCAAGTAACTCAGGCCTTAAGGCAGAAGAGACTGTATATTTTCAGTGACACTTGAATGAGGACCTGAGATGTACAGAAAGAGGCACCCAGGAGAGATATTGTTTGGCGCAAGACTATGGTGTACTACCTCAGGTTTCTGCTAGGGCCAGCTGCTTGTAAGCAGTTTGTTATCACCTTTCTTCAAGAGAACAGAATTTGTGTACTCTTCCGAATAAAGAGATTACCCCAAGAAAATATCTAATTTGGCTGCACCCATATTGGATGCAGTTAGGGAATCTGCTCTGAACACTGAAATAGGTCATTGGAGAGGCAACTCCACAGCTTGCTTTTCAATCTCTGTATCCAAGTAATTTTTATGTTAAATTAAGGATGCTACATTTTGACGTCTGGGGAAGCCTTAACACTGTAAGTTTGTCATCCTTGAAGAAATAGTCTAATCAAAACTAGGCTTGGATAGAAGTGGTGAAGTTGACTCCAAAAATAGATATAATTAGGAGCCTTTGGGGTTCATTGTCTGAGTTCTTTTCTCTCCTTAACTTTGCTTCAGCATAGTTTTCTGCATCTTAATACATATTCATTTGGAGATAGAGGACTGGAAATAATAAATATTTATAGTAGTTGCTCTTCTAGGTCAAAAGACTTCTGATTAAATTATTGCATGAAGGTTATAGACACACTCAAATACTGACCGCTCAGAACAATGGAATCCATGTCCACTGCAAGACCTTGAAGACTCCCCACAGAAGTCCGGTTGACAATACTCGTCTGAATAGAGTCCTTTAAAATGGCAGCTACACAGTCTTCACAGAATACTTGGCCTTTTGCTGGTGGTACCACAAATACTATCCAGAAATGAACAAGAAGGCCTCCATTGTTGTTGTTACTGAAATAAGTATTAAAATAGATTCTGACACATTGTGATGTTTCTCAGGATTGTTACTCTTAATGTAGGCTTCTGGCTAGTGATTCAGATGAATAAGATTCCTATTTTTTTACACGTCTTTATTCTTTTGACTCACTGAGCATATTTTCCTTCTTCAAAAACACTACTTAAGACCCTCAACCAAGAAACTAATTTTCAGAGGGCTGGCATATTTTTACTAGGTCTAGTGAAAATTTTAATCGACTTGAGTTGGAGCTGGAATGTACCCTAAAGGGAGGGAATGGAAATGATTATCTCTGTGCCCTTAAACAACCCATCTCCATCATCCTGCAGCAACTTCCAAAAGTATTTAATTGAATCTTAGGGCCTCAACACTCTCATCAACCCATCATCTCCCTGGTCCACTGTGTGGTCATTAAGGCCTGGTCCCCACCTGAAAGCCATATTAGCATAACTATGTAGGGTAGAGATACAATTTAAACAATATAATTATACCTGTACAGCCACGGTAATATAGATGCAGCTATACTGTTATCAAGTTGCATAACACAACTATACTTCTTTGTCCTTCTCCTTCCCCTGGCTGCAGAGGACAGGAATAGGAGCAATAACCTCAGACTGCTGCAGAGAAAATTTAGGTTGGAGATTAGAAAGAACATTCTCACTGAAAGGGTGGTCAAAAAGTTGTGGAATCTCCTTGGAAATTTTCAGAAGCCGATTAGATAGGCAGCTGGCTGAGATGGTTTAGTCAGGGATGATCTGGACTTGAGAAGGGGGCTGGATTAGATGACTTAATGGGGTGCATCCAGATGAGTGTTCATGTGCAGTTTGTCATGCTGCAGACCCATCTACAGTGCTAATTTGCAGCGTGCGGGGCTTTTTTGACACAGGGAAATCCCAGGGTTAAAAAAAAAACCCACAGCAGAAAAAAGCAGGGCAGTGCATGAAACCAGGGCCTGGCGGCCAGAGGCAAACTCCAGTTGCCATTTGGCTCCGTGCACCTGGGTCACCACCACTAGAGCCCTAGAGGGTGCCAGGGCCCCAAGTAAGACTGCTGGGGCAGGCTGGTGCTGGTCCCAGCCTTTAATACCCTGCCCAGGCAACTTGCTGCACATCAAAGCATGCAGGCACAGGCGTTCCCCGAGGACAAGTACCAGCAGCACAACTATGCGCCACTGCTATATACCCCCAGGAAAATGCATATGCATATTCGTCTGGATGTGCCCATGATGTCCCTTCAGCCCTACTTCCCTATAATCCTACAGATATAAAGTACTTTTATGAGTATAACTGTGTCCATATTGGAGTACTGTACAACTTTAAGTATATTGTAGTAAAAATTAAGTTGTTCAACTTTTGTTTTACTAAAAGAGCTACCAAACTCCAATAGGGCACTATTTCAATACAGTGAAAGACTTGGTTCAATTTGATTTAATCTAGTTTCTAGCAGTTATGCATGAAACTAAAACAGACCCAGTGCAAACAGATAAAATAATGTATGCATAGCCTTTTATCCTGATTCACAAAATCAGCCTCATGAGTTGCAACATCCCCAGTATTTCAGCTTATAATTGTTTCCCTTGCCTCCCAAATAAGGCCCAGTCCATCAGCCCTTATCTACAAAGAACTTTGCACTGCTAAAATTAAACCTGTCTAGTTAAATGGAAACAAACACCTGTACACAGCCACAGCCATCCTGAAGAGTTCAGCTTATCCCTAACTTCCTTTAATCATCTTTAAGGGTCTGCAAAGTTTCAGTGGTCTAAGTAAAGGTCCAATTAAAAAAAAAGATCTAGTTAGAAAAGCAACTGCATATAATGGACCAAAATGCCAGGAAGAAGTCATGTAAAACTAAGTTTGCTTGGTGTACTTACTCCTGTATTCAGGGTCAACAAAACCAGAGAACAATTTCACCACTGAGCTTTACCTGACATCTGAAACAATGGACTGCTTATAGAACTTGGAGAAGGCAGATGTTGTATAAACCAAGTTCATCTGAAAGAGATCAAAGTATTATTTCTTTGGGTCATTCAGGATCCATAGCTCTCAGAAAGATCTTGAGGAGATGGGCATATCCCACTTTTCTGTACACACATTTAACAATTTGTGGTGATGATATAATTGCAAATTCCCTGTGATTTAGCAGTTTTTAGCAAAGCATTTTCATCACTAATACTTGCTTCCTTTATGTCTGTCAAACAAAAACGGTCTCCACCTTTCAAGCAGGCCCCTGGCAGACGTGCATTTAAAGGTGAGTTGAGATCTGAAGTATGACACCGCCAGTTGTGCTTCTTGGCATGCCATACATTCATGCAGGAGGTGTGATTGTGAAATCAAGCATCAGATCCCATCACACCATATTGCAGGTGCAGGGGGAGCCAGAGATCCTGGACTCCCTCAGCACAGAGAAGTAGCAAGCTCCCGCTGCTGGGAGCCAGGGTCAGCTGATCAGGCCCCAGCTACGGGGGCCTACCATGCGGCTAGGGGCTGAGGTCAACTGATGGCACTCCCAACTGCGTGGGTGAAGCAAAACTCTTGACTCCAACTGTGCCCCAAAGGCTGAGAGCCCACAAGCTACCACTGCTCCCAGTGGAAAGGGCATATCAGAGTCAAGGGTTCCAGTGCACTCCTATAGTTGGAAGCTACAGCCGATAACAGCCCTCAGCTTCAGGGGCGCATGGCAGCTCTTGGCTCTGACAGCCCCCACAAAGCTAGGAGTGGCAATCAGCTGGTCGGCACACACAGCCTTGGGAGTACATGCAAGTCAAGGGCTCTTATATGCTCTGGAAGCTCAGCCTGGCCACATGTTCAATTAATGACATGATAGGGACCAGCCATAAAGTTCTTATACATATTTTGTGTAATTATTTTGTGACTTCTCTGTTTTATCATGACATTAAGTGCATTAACTTGTGGCCGGGTACTACTTAAGACATGATTAACTGGTTAATCACATCTTAAGTGTAACGTGTGCCAGGGGCTTGTGACAGATTTCACACTGGTAACTAACCTGTCTTGTTCTGAACAGATTTCCAATCCTTTTACAGAAAAACGCTTTGCCACTTGGATAAAGTCTGCAATTCATATGAGCATTAAGTAGGATGATGCTTCAGGTAAGAATATTCCAATACAGCAGCTACAACTTGGAATGGCAGCTGGATTGTTTGAAGAAGTATTTTGCACTTTGCCACTAGAGGGCATATGCCTTAAGAGAGCAGAGGCAAGTTAAAAACTGTAGTCACAATTAAATTCAATACAGCTGCAGCAGTGGCTAGTAGCTGAGGTCTGCCTCCTCCTTTGTAAAGATCAGGCTAATTAAGAGCATGCAAGTCAAAGGGCATTGTTTGTGCTCATTACCTCTCCACAGTAGGCTTAAAAGTAATTGAAGATTGTTTTGTTTTTTATTGGGGCATCAAGAAGTCAACCTTAAAGGGCTCCCCCATTTCACTGCAACTCCTGTGACTGCCATACACCTATTTGGAAGCTTTTATAGATTCATAGATGCTAGGGTCAGAAGGGGCCTCAGTAGATCATCGAGTCCGACCCCCTGCCTTGGGCAGAAAAGAGCGCTGGGGTTGATGACCTCAGCCAGGTGCATGTCTTGTAAGAGCAGGTTAGACAAACATTCGGATGAGATGGTTTAGACTGCGATGATCCTGTTTTGGGGGTAGGATTGGATGATCTCCTGATGCCCCTACTTTTTCTATGATTTTCCATATTTTTGAGAGACCTTTGAGACAGCAATTAACAAAGGGGTGTCATATCAAAAGCACTGCAAGAAATAAGGAGACAAAAGAGTTTCCCTTCTCTAATTCCCTTTCTAATACCTATACAGCTGGGGATTTTTTTTTCCTACTGAATAGAGAAGTCAACTGAAAATGCAGGTTTGGTCATTTGTGAATTCACCCAATAGTTTCAACTAAAAACAAAACAAAACAAAACCACTTGGAGCTAGAATTGAATCTTCAGCCAAATACAGGACAAGTATTTGAATCTAGGTTTCCCATGTCTCAGGAAGGTAACCTCTAAATCCATTGTATCCTTAGGTGGCTCTTACACCACCCCTCCGGTTGGAGCTGTTTCACTTGTGTACAGTAATGACCAACACTAAGCATTTGGAGAATACCACCACTCTTCAGGCAGGCAAGTATCAGAAGGAAACTAAACATATCTAGCCCAGCTATTAAGCTGAAAGCAAACATTGTCTTCTAATTAATATTTCAACTTAAGGTTAAGTGTCAGCCAGTTTCTCAAGTGTTACCTTAAAAATGGCTTTGTAGGGTTCTTTGCTGGTTTCTCATTATGATCTGATGAAGTGAGCTTCATCCCATGAAAGCTTCTACTATATGCACACACAGACCCCTGGCAGATGTTCATTTAAAGGTGTAATGGGATCTTGGCCACAACCCCAACAATAACACCTCCTTCCATGTATATGTGCATAGCAGGAGGTGTGATTGTGCCATCAGATCCCAATGTCTCCCTATTGCCTGTGCGGGAGCCTGGGGGGAGCCTGGGATCATGATGGAGCTCCAATGTGCTCCTGAGGTTAGGAGCATCAATCAGCTGACTGGCACATCCAGACATGAGTGTACCAGAAAGATAGGCTCCAATGCATACCCAAGCTGGGTGCACCCGTCAGCTGACTGGCACTTCCTGCCATGAGAGTGCACCGGAGAAAAGGCCTCCGATTCACTCCAGCAGCTGGGAGTGCCCATCAGCTGATAGGTGCTAGCCAAATCAGCAATTTAATATGCGATAGGAAACAGCTACAAAGTTATTACACATTTTGTGTAAGAATTTTGTGGCTTATTCTTTTTTATTGTGCCATTAATTACAAGAATGTGTGGCAACATTACCAAAGACATGATTAACTGGTTAATCATGTCCTAAGTGTAACATCTGTCAGGGGCCATGCATAGATGCACGCATGCACGCACGCATGCACGCACGTACGTGCACACACACACACACACACACACACACACACACACACACACACACTTTGGTTAGTTTATAAAGTGCAAATCTACTCTGTGTTCTTTTTACCTTCCAAGCCAAAAAAGTTCACTAGAGGCCCTAGGATTGCAAGAAAGGTTTGTGAGCTTGTACAAACTTGTCCTGCCTTTAGTTTGCCAGAAAAGACTGAAAGCAACCAATTCTAGCCTGCTTCCGGTTAGCAAAACTATTTGCAGCTTTCTATGGAGAGCTACCATCACTGCAAGAGAGAGGTTTTCCTTAATGCCACCTTATATCACCACCATAACCTTTCCAGTTTTGAACTGTTTGCCAGTTGAACAACATGCTGCCTCTTACCACTTGCTGCACGTTCTGTGCCACCGACAGGAATTCTCTTGATTCCTTCCGCCTGTGTTCTGGGAGAAACTCTATGTTGGCAACACGAAATAATCCAACAAAATACAAAGCATCTTCACCTCCTGGCTGAACTGTAAAAAAAAAAAAAAAAAAAAGGAAGGTTGATCCCCCTTCACTTAAACAGCAACAAAAAATGATAACTGATAAAGTTCCAGTCCAAAATCAGTTATTTATTTCCACAACAGGAATAACCCTCCTGTGGGACCTCATAGAGAAATAAGGCTGGAAGGGACCTCCAGAGATCAATTAGTCCAACCCCCTGCCTGAGGGAAGATCATCCCTCTCCAAACTATCCCATACAACCATAATTTTAATGCTACATAAGACTACCCTCAAATTTGACACAAGACCTAACAACCTAACCTGCCACAGGTAAAGCAAGGGGACCATGGCAGCCAATGCCCTGCTTCCATATTGTTTCATGAAGCAAGCTATGCTTTATAAAGAACATTTTATGCAATGAGCTCAGTGCACTCTAAAGAACTGTGACCAAGCAAGCCTCAAGGCCCCTGTAACACACAAAATTTCATAGACAAGGAGCCCAAGGCACAGAGCCAAGATCATCTCACTGCAAGTGGCAAATGTAAT
>NW_005842577.1:339057-342137 GCF_000455745.1 Alligator sinensis
CCCTAAAGAGCTCAGCCATCCTTTCAAAGTAAAATAAAGACTGCAGTCTCCTACAGGCATATTACTTAGAGTGTACCTTTTGGGCTGTAACCTGTCTCCAGTAGCTATGCCTACCAACAACCGGAGTGGGGAGGAAGGGAAGCTTTCCTGAGGGAGCTAGTTCTGGCTCTACAATCATGCATCTGGTTTAAATTTGGCACGTGACCCTTTTTTCAGTATTAAAACCTATGTGCAGACCTCAATAGAAATGAAAAGCAGAATCAGTCTATGGTGGACTGCCTAGACCAGGGGGTGACAATGTTTTCTAGCTGTGGGCTGGAATGATCCTGCTCAGGCCTGAGGCCGGCTGGCAGTAAGACCCTGCTGCCTCTGCCGTCTCTCCCCATCCTCTGGCTGCAGCACAGGCAGAGTTCCACCTCCGCTGAAGGCCCTGCAGCTCACTGCAGAGTCTCCCATTGCCAAATGCCACCAAAGCCATAGCTCCTTGAGCTTGATCCAAAGGCTGTGCAGGCCAGACGTTGCTGACCTCATCTGGGGGCTCTAATCGGGCAAACCAGCCTGAGCCAATTGCCTAGGCAGGCACACCTGCCTGGAGTTTTTGACAGACAGCTCCTGATTGGCTGCTGGGAGGGCATCTATCCATTTAGTCCCACCTGCAGCAGCCTATAGGCCAGCCGACAGTACTGACTTAGGTCTGCTTTGGTGAGCCTAGTGGTTCCTGCACTCTGGTTTCCTGGTACCTGACCCCAATTTGGCTTTGTTCCTGGGATCTAGCTTTGGATCTCCCCTTGGATTGGTTTCCTGGTCCCCAGACTCTCTTTTCTTGGTTCTTGGACTCTGGTTTGTGGATTTCCCTCTTGTTGCTAGTTACTTGGTTGCTGCCTCCGGGACGAACACCTCGCTGGGGTTGTTTGACCCCAGTACTCTTCCCTGCCATGGCAGGGGATTGGACTTGATGATCTGCTCAGGTTCCTTCTGACCCTACCAACTGTGAAACTATAGCCCTGGATTGCCCATTGGATCCAGTTACTTGCTCCTTGATGCCTACCCCAGACGGAGCCTGTAGTTTGGCTCCAACCCTTCTCCAGTGGCCTAACCACTAGGCAAGGCTGCCTATGTCCCAGGCCATTATACTCTTGGCCTACACCTTCCTGTTCCTAATTGTAATCCTTGCAATCACAGGACCCTCATCACTATAGTGAAGGCACCACCAATTGTAAGATTCTGGAGATAAGGAAGGAAGGTAGGGTCATACAGACTGAATACTAGCAACATTGAGTCCAAAGGAGCACCTCTGCCCGTTTAGACACACTCAAGAAAAAGGGAACTTTTGTATATCTAAGGTAGTTGTTTCTCATCAATCAGAAATGCTTCTGTGCTATCATAAATAGCTTCAGAACAGATAGTCAAGTACGTTTCCACCTCTGTTGTCTTCTTCCCCAAATTCACAAACTTTAGATATTTTCTACATTAGAAACAAAAGGCTGTGCAGGCTTTGCTAAAGGATGAAAATAGGGATCCAGACCTCCCTAGGCATGCCAGCATCAGTCAGCTAGGCAGCACTGAAGTTGGCATCATTCGCACTGGGAGAGAATACTTTGCCTATCTTTGTAAAGGGTGACACCAGCAGCTTCACTGATTTTTCTCTGGCAAGTATTATGTCTAAACTTCAGTTGGAGGAAAAGTCACTGTCATGTTGGTTATGAAGATGGCAGTAAAGCATCCTGAAGGTTCCTCTTAAACTTAGTTCAAGTGCATTTCAGGCAATCAGCCAGAGTTAACTGAAACTCTAAGAACAACTAAGTGTCATCCAGAACAGTGATGCATGAAACATGCCTGAGCTGTCAGTAACTCACCAATGAAGAGCCACAGTAAGGTCCAGGTTATAACACCTATGATAAAGAGAACCACGGTAAAAAGAATTATTTTATTTTGTAAATTCCAGAACGTTGGTGTCTTTACTTTCCTCATAGATTTGGATTTCATTGCAAGTATCCTCTTTGCCAGCTTCTCTTCTGTATTTACTATTTGGAGTGAAATATTTGATACCTAAAATAAAAGGGGGAAACCACAATGAGTTATGAAGAAAATGGAGAATATCAAACCACAGCTTTTGTTTTATTGGTGTCCAGAGATAGGTGAATAGATTAATTTTCCCCCTGTATAATTTTACCTGTAAAATGATCATAATAATCATTATTGTGCTTGTAGGTAGGATCCTCAGTCATGGACTGGTATTCCACTATGCAAGACAACTATACAAAACAACCAAAAGATGGTCCCTGCCCCACAGGCTGGACAATCTTAGCATCAGTTATTAAACACTCACTGACCTTGTGCATGTCTACTCACAAAAGGGAACACCCCCCCACCCCCCCCTCCACAGCCCACTAGTGCCCTCTAGTGGATGCAAAGATGATTTATTCAGGCAGGCACCTGTACATGAGCAGGATGGCTGCTCCGACATGCTATAATTACAGCACATCAGAGCAGACTCAATTAATTGATAAAGAGGTTAATCGAGTCTGCTGGAGTGTAGTACAGTGCTCTCTAGCAGCCTCCTGTGTCTTATGTATCAGTGTCCCCATGCTTAAAAATGGCAGCGGGGGCATCTGAACTACAAAGCAGGAAAAGGGGACAAGTGGATATGAAACAGGTTAGCTATTTTTACCACTTGGTGCATCCTTGTTAGCCTTTTCTGCCTCATCTTAAATGTGTCCTGAGCAAAGTGTACCTCACATCATACACGGAACAGCAAAGTAGTTTGTTATACATGGACTCTGCAGTTGGCCACAAATATTTCCAATGAAATAACAGAGTTCTTACCAGAGGGCAGAGTAATGGTAAAGTCATGATCTATTCCTAAGTGGTGGTGGGGAAGGGTAACAGAGCATACCATATTTTCTTCACCCTTAAATACATGCATACAATAAATAGTAAACCGTACACCTTGTTTTTGGAAGGCAGAATTTAGTGGGGTGGGGAAGATTTTTCCAGAGTCTGTCTGACTGTGCGATATAGATGCTCTGAGTTCCTTGAGAATACAGAGCATCTAGGAAATGTTGCACCAGGAAATTCCT
>NW_005842577.1:342168-350064 GCF_000455745.1 Alligator sinensis
CAGCTGCCTCATCCAGACCTTCTCCTATATACTATCTGGACACTCTGGGTGTGTCTCCATGTGTCGCTATAGCAATGTTGTTACTGCACCATGATTTAGCACTTCCAGAATATACTGTACCAGGGGAGTGTGTCACTATGGTGAAGTAGCTGTGGGTTGCATGTAGACACTCGTGGATGCTACATCGCTGTAGTGCAGTGCTATGTTGACATAGCGTCACATGTAGGCAGACTCCAGAGCCTTGTGAGGCCAGTAACAAGACTATTAATTCTTTACTGTACATAGTTCTTTATATAACATTCCTGTAAAGTAAGTGTTGTTCCCACATCATGCGTCTGATCAAGATACTACCAACAGATCATTTACTGGCAGGCAAAACCTTGTGCCCAGCCAACAGCAATGGCTGCAAGAGTGTTGACACTGGACTTTGCCATCTTGGCAGCTGCATAGTAAACACAGTGTCTCCAAAACTGCTGCTTTTCCTTGGGGTGCCCTGGTGAACAGATGTTCTCCCATATCCTGATGCCACCCCTTATGTACTTATAGGCTGTCACCAAGTCACCCCTGAGCCTAGGCTTTTCCAGGCTGAAGAGTCCCATGGCTCTTAGCCTCTTCTCACAAGGCCTGCTCTCTTATCCTCTAATCATGCATGTGGCTCTCCTCTGGACTCTTTCAAGCTTCTCCTTTCTGAGTTATGGAGCCCAGAACTGGAATCAGTATTTCCAGCTGCAGCCTCATCAAGGCCAAGTAAAGCAAGAGGACAACTTCCTGGGTCTTCCTTGACATGCATCAGTAGATGCAAGCTAGAGTTTTGTTTGCTTTGCCAGCTGCAGCATTGCATTGGTGGCTCATGTTCATCTTGTGGTCAATCATGACCCCCAAGTCTCTTTCAGTCTATAAGTGTGATGCGGGTTTTTTCTCCCAAGGTGGAGCACCTTGCATTTCTTAGTGTTGAATGCCATCACGTTTTGATCCACCCACCTTGCAAGCCTGTCGAGGTCGACTTGGATTGCCAGCCTATCCTCTAGGGCAAGAACACTTCCCCATAGTTTGGTGTTGTCAGCAAACTTAGCCAGTTCGCTTCTGACACCAGAGTCCAGATCATTTATAAATACATTAAAGAGTACAGGTCTGAGAATGGAGCCCTGGGGGATGCCAGTGGTCACCAAATGCCATGTTGATTCAGTTCCATCAATTATCACTCTCTGGGCCCAACCACAGAGCCAGTTCCCCAGCCAATGGACCGTAAAGTTGTCGAGGTGGCAGCTCCGCAATTTTTCCATGAGGACATCATGGCACACCAGGCCAAAGGCCTTTTTGCAATCCAAAGATATGATATCAGTCTATTCTCCTTTGTCCAGGTTAAGTGTCACCTGGTCATAGAAGGAAATGAGATTGTTCAGGCAAAATCTACCTGCAGTGAAGCCATGTTGGCTATCTACCAGAGTGTTGCCTTCTGTTAGACAGTTGTTAATGGTTTCTTTGATGATTTTTTCCAAGACCTTTCCAGGGTTGAGGTCAAACTGATTGGCGTGTAGTTCCCTGGATCTTCCTTCCCTTCTTTCTTGAAGATAGACACCATATTGTCCCTCTTCTAATCTTCACGTACCTCGCCTGAGTGCCACAAGTTCTTGAATATCCTCACTATTGGCCATGCTATGTCAGCCAGTTCCTTTCCTTGGGTGCGTTCCATCTGGGCCAGCTGATTTGTATATGTCCAACCTCTCAAGGTGTTTCATCACAAGATCTATGCCAATGATGGGCATATGTTCATCCTTCCCCTGATAATCCTGCATCTTGTCAGGCAGGGTGATCCCCTTGAGCTAGTGGAAGACCGATGCAAAGTAATTGCTAAGGAGATTGGCTTTTTCCCAGGTGTTAGTTATCAGCTTCCCCATTTGGTTTAGCAAGGGCCCAATGTTGCCCTTGGGGTTTTTTTCTGACTTTCCACATGTCTGAAGAAGGACTTATTGTCCTTGATTCCTGTAGCCAGTTTGAATTTGGTTTCAGCCGTGGCTTTCCTAGTTCGCTCCCTACAGGTTTGGGCCAATGCTGAATACTCCTCCTTAGTGGTGTTACCTGACTTCCACCCTTTATAAGCTTCTCTTTAGGTACAGGAGGTCCATGAGTTCCCTATTGAACCAAGGGGGTCGCCTCACCCTTTTGCTACCTCTCGTATGGGCTGGAATGGACTTCCCTTGTTCCCTTGTGCTTCAAGGATTACATCCTAAAGGAGTGACCACTCATCATGGACTCCCCTCCTTGTCATCATGGCATCTCAGGGCCTTGACAACTAGCTTCCTGAACTTGTGAAAGTCGACTTTCCTAAAGTTGAGGATTTCTGCATTGCTGACTGATTTCTGCATTTGCCAGCTTTGTGATAGATAGAAAAAGTGATCAATTCATGGTCACTGTCTCCCAGCTTCCATTCAATTTTCAGGTCGGTCACTAGATCATCCCCTTTGACCAGTACCAGGTCCAGCAGCACCTTACCTCTTGTCAACCTGTAGACTTCTTGAGACAAGTAAAGCTCATCAATGTGTGTGAGGAAGCTTTGTGACTGATTGGATTTGGCTGAGTGCTCTTCCCATGAGATTTCACGGTAGTTGAAGTCACCCATGACAACCATGCACAGAGAGCATGCAGTTCCCCTGTGAATTTGTGGTCAAACTCTTGCTCCTGATTAGGTCTGTAGTAGGCTCCTACTGTTATATCCCCTTCACCACATTCCCCACCATATTTTAACCCAGAGGGTCTCAAGTCCTAAATCAAACAAATGATTTCATATTATTTATATTAGCAAAGTAGATTTTTGGTTCAACACAGGTTATAACACTGTGCAAGTCAATATGTAGCCTACCACCAATTCAAAGCCAAGTTTAACAATCATTTCTTTTACATACGTTGCTAAGTGATATTACCCATTCATACAAGTATTCTTAGGATCAGTCCTTAAGGAAGAAATTGAAGTAGAACAATATCCTGTAAGATTGATCATCATATTTGACTGCTGGCAAGGATTTTTGTGGGTGATACTTTTTCTTGAACCAACTGCATGGCTGCAATAGATTTGGACAAGCTTTGGATGCAGCATGCTCTTCAGGTCTGCTTAAAAAGAATAAAGAATGTGCTGCATTCAAAAGCTGGTCTAAGTCTATCCTAACCATTCAGTTGGTCCAGTAAAAGATTGGGTATACAAAAATCCTGACCTCTTGCATATTTCCTGGACCATCACAGCTGTAACATCACTCCAACTCTACCACATATTTGACTGTTACAATTCCCTGACAGGTCTAAGCATCTTATTAGGATAGAGTCAACTGTATTTGGCTAGGGAAGTAGTAAAATTGTAACACAGGCTATCTTCCAATACCAAACCAAGATACCAAACAAGAGCTAAAAGTCTATTCATGTCATTTTGCCATTTTCAAAAGAATTAATAATGCCCATTTTGTATACCTCATGAAAAATGATTACCTTAGTCTTTTCTGTAGTATTTTTAAAAGGCCTTTTTAAATTGGGTATAATTATGTATATTGATTACAAATAGAAAATGAAACTCATTTGTACAATTCTGTATAATGATTACAAATAGAAAATGAAACTCATTTGTTTGAAGGTTATGGTCAAGAACACTATAAAGGTGCCCAACATGATAGTTTAAAGATGCTCACTGAATGCTTAGTACCTGACACCTGAAAGTGAGGCCAATTTAAATAATCAAGCTGTCCCCTTCCCCCCCCCCCCCCCCCCCCCCGCAAAAAAAAACCCCAAACAACTCTCAGCTTACACCAACATTTTTGCAAGACTTATTTCTATTAAAATTAATTCAAGTAATTTTCTAGTAATTTCCTTTGTGCCTACCCATCAGGGTGGCTGTATTTAAGCAGAATTTAATGGGAGAAGTAGATATCCTCACCCACCAAACTTGAGAAACACATGATGGCTGTTCAGCATTTGCATTGCTAGTGAGTGTGCGAATACGTTCCTACAAGACACTTATAGATCAATGCTATTTACGACAGTTTTATTAAAAATTCACTTTATGCACCAAGTTCTGTGTATTAGCCAAAGCACTAAGCTAATGGAGCACTGAAAGCTAAGCTATTTTCAACATCACAGTAAATTAGTTTAAATGTTTTATAGCAGTAGAAGCAAAAAGAGGTTAATCATCCTGGATTAGGTTTTTCTTCTCCTTCATAACAACAAGGAAGCATTTTCCTGCCTCCATTCAATTTTTCTATCATCAGATCCATTCTGGCTAATAAGGCTATTTAAGTGTCACAGTACAATGAATTATTTAATTCCTTCCTATTCTATCTGTCATGCACAGACTTCAGTGGAGAGATAGCCATACTTAGTTATTTGAAAAGTACCTATATTTAATAGTGAGTTCTCCCACTTGGAAATATATATTTTTGGCAGGAAAATGTCCTAGGTCATCATGACCTACCTAAGCTTTACATACTGTTACATTGACACTTGCACAATTCCAACTCTGCAAGTATGCAACATAGTACATTTTATCAAAAGACACATGAAGAAACTGGCATGTCACATTCAGAGTGGTAAAATAAATAAGCTTTATCACAATGAACTTAGATATCATCATACTTTGTGAATAAGGTTTAACTCTTTAGCAGAGCACACAGATCTAGTAATATAACTGAATGCGTTTAAATCACATACTTACACTTAATTCATCTTCAGGTTTGTCTGACATGGTACTGTTTTGTATCTCCATTCTACATGTAAAGAATTACATGCAAAGTTCACACCTATAAAAGAATCCTGCACTTATTCCTCAGCAATATTGCCAGCTCTCTTTGAAGGGGAACCAGTAACAGTGTCCTTCTACCGCTGAGCAAGGCATCAATTTACATTCATGAGTTTCCAATTGTAATTTCATCTGCCTTGTTGCAAACATTAAAAGGATGCTATCAAGTAGCTTTAAGCCCCAAGCTCAGAGATCATGGATATACTTTTCCATGTTTGACAGTGATAAAAAAAAAGTTTCAGTAGGCTTCAGCATATTAATGTGCCATTATTCAGAATAGTAACGTTTACTGAAGAGTAAATAAAAACTAACAGCAATAACAAATCAAGGAGTTAGCAAAAGTAAACAAAAGGGGATAAATTTACATTGTTTATTTTTTACCTAAATATTTTTAAGCATTAAGTGCTATTCATAATAGGTAAAAAGGTTTTTTGTATGAACAACAGAAGTTTGACCTGATTCTAAAAGTAGGCCGAGCAAACTGTTTTGTAAGATGTTGTATTTTGTTTTGTACTATAAAGCTAGAAAATAAGTTTTTCCAGATAACCTATCTTGTGTTGTTAAATAAAGCAAGCTCAGAATTAAAATCATGAAAGTAACTTCCAAACTGAAGATCCCCGTTACAATTAAGTGTGGGAGGTCACCTGTACTTAATTTTTATGACACTTTTCTTTAATAATGAAATATTTATTACTTTCCTTGAAAAATACTGTACCCATTCACACCCTACCACCTCTAAAGCTGTCTTGGCTTCCAAATTGTGAATTATTTCAATGCCTCCTGTGAATAAGAATGCTATAAAAGAAACCCAAATAACTGATACAGTTTAGGAGAATCACTAAATCCTCCTCAAAGATGGATTGCCATTAGCCTAATGACTGCTAGAAAGACTAGCTCCATGCTCTGACTGGACATGGTAGAGATAAGTATTTGACAGATTTTTTAAAACAGTCTAGTGCAAAATACTTTCCAGAGAATATACCACCTTGGATAAAGCATGATGATTTATATCCCTTGTTAATTTTTGTCCTTTATGACAGACATACAGAACTTAAGCTCTCACCCTCATTTACTCCTAGAAAAACCTATTCTTTAGTAGTACATACCTTATTCTTTATTCCTACAAAGGAACTGAAAAAAGTAAAGCAAAAATACACCCAGATATAAAGTCATGCTCTAAATGACAGTTTAAATCCTTTGGGAATTATCTGATATAATATATTTACACAAGTCCTAGCATGTGAAAGTCCTAAAAAGGGCTTCCAAGAAGTATTGCAAAACAAATAGGATTTTGGAGCAGTGAGTCCCAATCATTCTGTTAAAAAAAATCCTTTCATTTTTTGGTTGGAAACCTGTTTTTTGTGTTCATTGAATAAACCCCTTTGTGCTTTAGAAAAGCATAAATATAGTCACCAGAGTTTGTCATTACCATTTGTTCTTTTATGTCTCTTATGAAACAGAAGACCAAGTGCTATTAAGATGGCTATGGAAGACATTACCAGTTGTACAAAAAGAATCTGTACTTCTTAAGAAAACAAGAGAAAATAGTTGTTCTAAACAAAAAGAAAAATAAAGATGGTAGTATGTGTACTGCTTTGTGGATTATGCAGGAAGGTAGAAGTTATTTTCATTCCTATACATGAGGATAGTTTATCCTATGATACCCACAATACTAGTCTTGCAACTCTTCTTCAAGTCAGCATTAATTGCTCATATGTAACAGACTAGAATTCAGCCCAATGTTTGTTTAATTGCGTCACAACCCAGTAATTTTGGTGCCTCGGCACGATGGAATTTTCCCGCCACATGAGAGCCTCTTGCAAAGCAAAGGGTTTTCCGTTGCAACAGAAAACCCCGGTGCAAGAGAGTTCCCGCCATTCGAATGCAAATTTGTGTCCCGTTATTGGCCAGTGCTAAATTATTCACATGTGGCGGCTAGTAATTGGCTTGCTAGCCGTTTAAAATTTCGTGCGACTTCCGCCCAAGTTGGAGAACTTTGAGTACGCTGCAGAGTGCTTCTGAAAGAGATCTGACTTGTGGCTGAGCTGATCGATAGACTGATCACCTATTGATTCTTCTCCCCGTCGCCAAGCGCAATCCCAGACGTACCCTTTCCCTGCCGGCTTAAATTGCGGGCGGATTAACTGGCTTGGGCCCCGCCAGCTGGAACAAGTCACATAGTTGTTCAGACGACCGGACCATCTGCGTCTCAACTACAAGCGGAGTAAGTAAACGTTTTTGCAACCATTAAACCTTGTCTGCCTCTCCATTCACCAGCCCGCCCAAACGAACGAGCAATTTCTTAATCACCTCGAGTCGGCTTTGGCTGTCTGAGACAAACTGAAGATGCCAGAAACTAGCAGATGCTGCAATAGAGCATGCCTTTTACTTTTTTGAGGCACATGGGATTAGGAACTAGATTTGTCCCCTCTTACTATTTGAAAGAAATGTATTTCCTCAAGTGAAGGAAAGAATCCAAAAAAAGGTATTTAACAGAGTCAAAATACATTAGAAATAGTACTACGGTTCTTAAAGTAACACTGTATAACTCCCATCAGTTAGATCGGGGTGGGCAAAATATAGCCTGCAGGTCAGATCCGGCCTGCCAACAAATTTGATCTGGCCCATGGGTGGAAGGGCGCCGACTCATTGGATCTGGCCCATGGGTGGCTGGCAGCTGCTTCACAGTGCTGGGTGGGCAGGACTGCTTCTGCCCAGTAGTATCAGCCCTTGATGCAGCGGCATCAGTTCTGGAAATGGGCAGGGCTTCTGTTGCAGCGAGCAAGCAATGTCATCAGCTGTGGACACCTCTGGCAGGTTCAGGAGCCCTGACAGAACCTCCCAGTGGTGTCCACACTGACACTGCCACCCTCCCAGCAGAGTGGAAGCTCTCACCCAGAGCCCCAATCCCGAACCTGCCAGCAGCATGAGCTGCGGACCCAGGCAGGAGCTTCTGCCATGCCAGGCAGGTAGCAGTGTCAGCTACGAAACTCCTGGTAGGTTCCACATTGAGGCTTTGGAGCCTGCTGGCTGCGCCCACTGCTGGACACTGCTGCCTGCCCACTGTGGTGGAAGTCCCCGTCTAGGGCAATAGCTGAGCTTCAGGGGTCCCGCTGAAC
>NW_005842577.1:350095-406698 GCF_000455745.1 Alligator sinensis
GCTCTGGAGGGTGAGAAGGAAGGGGAGAGAGAAAACAGAGAGATGGCTGGCTGCCCTTGACAGGTCCCCAAAATTCATTAAGTGGCCCTCCAGCCATCAATAGTTGCCCATGCCTGATTAGATCCTATTGGGCCCCGTACCAATATTTTCTTCAGTTGCACAGTTGATTGATTTCATGTCCACGTTTTAGGTCCATATAACAGCCTCCAGACCAAAACTAAAACCATAGCTTCTCTCACCATTTTAAAGGACTTGGACTTGATACTGCCAGCTAGCATACACTGTCAAAGATTAGCATGAGTTAATATTTGTCCACCTTGGAGTTTCATTGTGACCATACCTGCATCACATGAGCATGTTAATGCCTTAGCATGACTTACAGATATAGAAATTATGCTCCTCACTCAAGTTATAGAAGTGCCTTTCATAGACTAAAACAACACAATTCATTCAGATTATAGCATTTATCCCTCTCCAAAGTTCTGAGATGTAATAGTCAGTAAATATGGCATCTCAGACTTACTTCCAGACTTAGAGCTAAGTGTACCCTCCTCAGGCATGTTGAACCTAAATCCAACTAAAAGGACAAATTCAATGTCATGTTCCTTGAAACTCTCCATTTCTTTTCATGAAAACACTTGCAGAATTTTCTGTGAAAACACTCATACATGCTATTTACACAAGTATCTATAGAGGAAGTCTTAAATGCTCCAATTTGAGAGAATCATCTAACTTTGGAAGACTGAACAATGGTAAGTGATTTTAAAATGATCAGTCACAACACACAGCTAATAAATCTTCAAAGTGCTAGCTACAGTTTACCATTGAGAACCAACACTAAATTGATATATATTTGTATATTCCATCCACTAGTCATTTTCCTATAATTAAAAAAGTATGGTCAGGATTAGCAAACAGAAAGAAAAAGAAAACTACCAACACTGCTTTCAAGACCACGCTAAATCTAATTCTATTTCTCATTCAGAGTGTATGTGAATTTGGGAAGGCCAGAGGCAGGTCCAGAGGGGATGCAGTGGTGTGAGTACACCCCCTTTCAGATCAAACTGTATGGCTGGAGTCTCTAGGGACTTTTTTAAAGCCGCCAAATAGGGTGGCTACTGACACATCCCCAAAATAGAGGACTTGCCTGTGGTGCGGGGCAGGACCCCCCCCCCCTCCCCCACAGCCAATCAGTGGTGAGGGGTGGGGCCCCCAGACCCCTTCACCAGTCATCAGTGGGGGTGGGGCCACCACAAAAAGGGCATCTCCCTCCCTCCCTCTGGCTAGCTTGAAACCCTGCTCCTCCTGGCTGTGCACCACCCTACCTCTAGGCACAGCCAATAGAATTACAAGGACAAATGATTGACCATATTTCCACTAATGAACTGAAAAACGGGACTTTTTACAGACCATTCATTCAGAAATGGACAGGGGAAAAAGGGTTTAAAAACAGGATTGTCTGGTATAAAATAGGAACAATGGCCACCCTATCCCCAAAGCAGGCAAGAACCCTCTACCTTCCCTTTGTACTTAAAGGCATGTTCCCAGCCCCCCTCTCCTCCTTCCCCACATCTGCCACTTCTGCTTTCCCTGCTCTCCCAGGGTTGAGGAGAGCTTCTGCCTGCTCCAGCCAGATTGTGGTGGCTGAACTCAGCTGGGGCAGTGACGGGTTTACCTCCTCCCATATGCCCCCTGGGGAAAGGGAGGTCAGGGGAACCCTGCCTCTGCCCATGGCTGCTGCCACTGCCCCACTGAGCCCAGCCCCCCACAACCCCACACCTGGGGGCAGCAGGGACAGGGCAGTGTTTTGTCTATAAATGGCTCCAATCGCCAGTCTCCTGCTGCTGTTCCCAGCAGACGTATACTACAGTTCAGTTGATGAACTGGTTAGGAAGCTGATTGAGAAACAGGCCTACCTCAGCTGCTTTGCATTAATTCCTCCTCCTCCACTGCAAAGTGGCAGTAAAGCAGCTTCATGGCCTTGAGGAAGACGGGAACAGTGGTGACCCAGGGTAGAGGGGAGGAGAGGGGAAGGGAAGGGAAGGGAAGGAACAAGCCTCTGAGCACAGAGGAGAAGCAGGGGGGATTCTTAACTGCTTTGGGGACTTCAAAAGTCCCTGGAGGCTCTCACAGTGCAGTTTGCCAACACTGGGGGGTGGGGAGTGGAGGGAGGAAGAAGACTAGGAGCAGGGGTACAGCCAGCTCTCACACCCCACTTTGCCAAATCCAGGCTCCTCCCCAGGAGAAGCCAACTACTATTCCTGTAATGGCTTTCCCACCTGCATAATAGAATTGACACCCAGTAATTGTCTGCCTAAGAGGTATAATAAATATTCATTCTAATTTGCTAAGTTCTACATGCCATGGATGCTAAATAAGAATAGTTAATATTCTGGGCACACCTTTTCTTTATTTTATAACTTTTAAAGGAGCTGCAACAAAAGAACCATTTTTTAGTTTTGAGATGAGAACAGGTATCTGAGGTCACCTTCTTTTCTTTGAGATGAAAGGAAGCCTTTGGGTGTTTGCCAAGCAGAGAACCAGATTCACTAACTGCTTTACCCAGTATTATTTTATTTTTCCACTTCCAAGCTCCCTTCCTTCCCAGCTCCTGACCATTTTTTAAATATTCTAAGGATAACATTCTACATCTTGTATGAAAACTTTTCAGCTTACTTTCAAATGATCTTTGTTACCTCTTATTCACTACATAAAAATTGTAGCTTCAAATCACAGAGCCCCTTTTCTTTCACTTTAGCTTTTTTTTGTTACTTAGGAGAGCTACTTGACTATTCCCTGAAAGCCTTTGATGTAACAATATATAGTCTGATGAACAAGACCATCTAGAGCAGAGCTTTCCAAACTGTGTGCCGCGACACATTAGTGTGTCGGTGGCAGTGTGTAGGTGTGTCGCGCGAAATGCAGAAAATTTTGCGGAAGGGCACCGCGGAGCTCCCTTACTCGCGTCTGCTTCCCTTGGCCCCTCCCCCGGAACTGAATTACTGTGTCGTGAAATGATGCATGTCTAAAAAGTGTGTCACCAACATGAAAAGTTTGGAAAGCTCTGATCTAGAGAATTGGTTTGCTGGAATTAACAGCTATTGACTCCTCTTTAAAGACCCAGACATGACACCTAACTGTAGCTGACAGGACTGAAAGAGAGGGGCTGATTGACTTGTGCAGCAGTGTCTCTGAGTGCTAATAGAGCAATTTAGCTCAGCTTGGGCAGACTGAAAATGGAGTTGGTTATTGGTATCCCATCATTTTCAATTAAAGCAGAAAGGTTAAATGAGCATATCTCCCAGCACAGCCTCCATTAATCAATTCATGGCATTCTAAGGAGGCAAAAGAAACAGCTATTCCATTAGTTAATATTTTTGCATCGCTTGCCTTTTATTGAGGCCACCAACTCATTTTACTCTTCATTTCTCTGATATTCCCATAAAATCTGGTAGTTGCTCAAAGTAGTAGCAAAGCAAGTGAAATGTGCAGTCCAGAAACATCTGATATTATTCATACAAATCAGGCGAGACTTGACCAAGAGCACACATTGGTCCCAGTGTCCTCACAACATTACAGCTGTGCTGTGACATTTGCTGCAGATTCCAGAAATAAAGGGTGGGATATTCAAGACGTCAGTGTTGGTGTAACCCCACACTCACTCAGGTCTGATATTTCTCCCGTCAGCTTCGAGTGCAGAGCATTTTTGTAACATTCCCTTGTGAGCTGTCGCTCAAACAAGCAAACAAACATTTCTTCCCTTTCAGGTAGAGAAAATAGGCTGACATACAAACTCATCCTATTATTTTTCAGTTGCAAAAGCTTCAAAAGCTTGGGTTGGCAGCTGAACAGGAGACAGGCAAAGAATAACCATAAACCAAAGGCAGTGGTTCTGAAAGAGAGTTGGGGTCCTTACAGGTGTTACATTTTGATGGACCTGGTTAGGCCCACCTAAAGTCCACTACTGCAGGCATTTGGAGGGTTGAATCTAGGAAGGGGTTAACCAGGATCCTTGGTGATCAGGTTTTCCCCATTTAAAAAAAATCCCCAATTTTCAGTAAAAAAAGTAACCCCAAATCCACATTTTCCATGATTAAAATGAAACACCACTATATATTAGCAGTGTTTCATTTAAATCATGGAAAAATTTGGATCTTGGGTTATTTCTTTTTTTTTAATTCCCAATTTTCAGTTAAATCAGAGAAAACCAGGATCCCAGCTGATCACATGAATGCCTACATATGTTCACAGCACAGTCCCAGCACCAGGAAAGTCCAGTTGCTCACCCCAGCCCTGGAGTTGTGCTATTTCTACCCGCTCCCAACCTTGACTGGATTACTTTTAGCCCCTCAATACCTCCCCACCAAAAACAGGTAACCCTTCCCACCCCATCCCCAAACCAACCCTCCTGCCCCTGCAAATCCACCAGCTTCTCCCCACACTGCAAGTTATTTATCTTGGGCTGCCTCTGCTGCTCCCAGCAACAGTAAATGGCTGTACATGTCACTGTTAATCTAGGTTTAGGTAGCTTAAAGTAAACCACCCAAACCTAGACCAGGTGCAGCAAACACTTGTTTGTACCCAGTGTAGCTTCATTCCTTGGGAAAAGGCCATGAATCGGTGCCTAGAGTGTTTCTAGAACACAGTTAATAAGTCCACCACTTTTCAGGGTTAAGTCTCAAACACTTATGTTTCTAGAAGAGCCCATATTTAGTCAAGTGTGCCCAAAGTTCTGTCATTATGCCGTCTTGAAGTTTCTACTGCATTTTGTATTCCCCTGCCAATAAAAACGGAGAGTGGAATTTTTGCAATGTGCTAGAAGGAAACTACCTTGTGAATTCTCACTTACCTAAACCCCATCCAACTCTGCAGATAAGCAGCCCCCAGGAATTGCTGAACTGCTTTTTCTTCCACTGGCTGTCAGCCATACTTTTCCTTTATGTCTTTGCTCACCTACTACAGGGAAGGGCACAGCATAAAATTGTAAAGAGAACCAGCCTTGTTTCCATCCTAGAAGGATCAAGTCCCAGATTCATTTTTCCTGCTTGAAGGACTTCAGTAAAATTTCCTGAACACATGTATAACGGCTTCATATAAGGATAAACCAAAGCAAGAACTCTACTTCAACTTCAAATGAAGGTGAAGATTACATTAATTAGAACACACACTATGCACAACTTCCTTCCTCTCGCTCAGGTTTCACCCTCCTGGAGTGTTACTATGCAGGTGCTCTAAAGAAGCCATTTCAATCAATCTGGATGAGGGGAGGGAAGACGACCCGCTCTGGTTTCACCCTCTCAGGTTAGGATACCAGGGAAAGGCCACTCAGGTTGAGATGCTAGGACATGCTAGAAACCACAATCCTACTAATTTGGCATCCACAATTCAACAAAGTGTTGAAGACCTGGAGAGGGGTTCCAGAAAAACAATACAAACATTTAATGAATCAACATACATGCTTTATAGTATAGGATCTATTTAGTTTTGGAAAGGGAAGGTTAAGGTGTGAACTGATTAGTCTATACCTATCCATGCAGGGAACAGAACTTTGATATGACAGGTATCTTCAGTCTACAGAAAAACGTCTATTTATATGCAACTGCCAAAAGCTGCAGTTAATCAAATACAAGCTGAAAATAAGTTACAGGCTTTTAACACTGAGATAATCAGCTATTGGAGCAAAGTATATAGGGTTGGGATGAATTCTCCAATAATGAAAATTATTAAATCAAGGCTCGACATTTACTTTTTCAATCATCTACTTCCCTTCAAGGAGCTTCTTCCTAGCTACCTTCAGGAAAGTCCTATGGCCTGTATGGTAGTGGAGATCAGTCAGTCATCTCTTCTGAGCTCATTATCTATCAAGCCATGAATCCCAGTAGTAACCAGTTCTGCACATTTGTGTGTGGCTATTTTGTCCATGAATTACAGTCTGTCTTTCTGTTTACATGGCGAGCTCTGCAGTACATGGATGTGTGTGTATATGTGGTACCCCAGAATAATGTAGCAGGGGCTCTGCTGTAGTATAAATAACTTCTTTCATGCTTTGACCCAATCAAATTCCATTCAAATTTCTGTCAGTGAGGATTAAGATTATATTACTAATAACTTTTTTTACTGTAGACTTATGAAAAGCCATCCAAGTATCTTTGTTTCTTTGATACTTTGAAAAACATCCACATTCTTAACAATGTAATAGTTAAACTTCAAAATCTGGAGCAGCCTTGCAATCACAGCTTTGTCACTCAGTATAAGTTACTGTACAGTTCAGAAGTGAGAAGTCTCTTTCTCTCCATTTGAAGTCAACTCTTCAGTGTCTAGCCCCTGACTAGACAAGTCTGAGTCTCTCAAGTATCATTCATTTTAGTTTCCAGTAACAGTAGTTTGTTTCCTAACTTGACTAATGTCCTTCTCCAGTGGAACCACTTGTTTCCCCTCTAGTAAAAGCCAGCTCAACTGGAACAGGATCAAGATGATTCAACCTTCCTCAGTGGAGCAGCATCCCATTATTGTGTTCCCCACTGGATTTTTCCAGCATTCATTTTATAGCCAGTGCACCAGCTAAATCAAATAGATACTTAAAAAAAAAAAAAAAGATCATCTAGAGACAAAGATTTAATCAGGCATTTTCCAGATTGAGGAAGGAATTATTTTGGATGTTTTGATGATTAGTCTTTTAAGAGGAAAGGATAAGAGCAGGGTTAAGTAGGCTCTATTCTGGTCAAGAGCATTTTAATAAGGATAGTTTGTCCAATGTGCTAGACACTGTAGCAACATTACAGTTAATTTTTAATATCTGGAAAGCACATGGATGCCAAAGTTATGGAGCTATGTGAAGTTTTATATAAATCTATCAGAACCCAATTAAGTATGCTGCCTGCCGCAGAACAGAGATAATTAAACATCTAAAGTTTTAGCTGAAAGTCTCAAGATACCCATCAGTGCAGTAAGTTTTTTTTATCTCATCAGTTTTGATTGGACATGTTCCCAGCGCTAGAACACCCATAGGGATGGGTGTTAAAACTGGGAATAATTTCTTCGGTTGTTTTAAGGTCCTGATCAGAGGAAAAGGAGGACCAAGTCAAGGCAATCTGAGGCATCAGCACATGTTATAGGGTCCTATTACTCTTTGGGATAGCAATGGCAGATATACCCAGTAAAAATATATCTGGTAGTCTGGCAAAGGACCTGCCACTATCCTTCTTTGAGTAAGATGAGTCCTTGCCCTTCACAAACTAACATTCCCTATGTCTATGAGCAATGTGGGCTCTTTCCCAGCCAAGATGTGTCTTAGCCTCTACATGCATAAATTTAATACAGCATTGAGCCTCCTTCCCAGACTTGTCAATTATTTCCATTTTGGGGAGACAGAAGCAACATCCAAGGCCTTTATCACTCACTGATATTCTGAAGTGGATGTATTGCTGTTGTCCCCCAACAGGAGAGAAAGCTTCAAAGAGATTGGTCCAGGCTGGCATCAGCTACAATCAAGCCAGGTGTGCATGGTTTTACTCAAAACCATGGAGATCATATATTCTAAAAACAACAGAAAAATACAATCTTGATCACATTGTGTACCTCTGGGAGCTGGGTCTCTATGCCAGCACCTTAATTTGGTCACATGGGATTAGATCCTTCACAGATTTTGCAAACTACCTTGCATTTTTCAGAATTTTTCTTTTGAAGATCGTCAAGCACATCTACACTATTGCTGGCCTATGGAGTCCTAAGTATTACAAACAGAGACTTGAAAAGCCTATCTGATTTGCTTTGGGTTACATGGTGGCAGTGCCAGAGGGCCACCATCTTATCAGTTTCATAAGGAAGGTTCTTTAGACACCTATTTTGCAAGCCAATTTTCTGCACTGTGAAGAGCAAGAAACAAGTTTGCAAGAACACCTATACTTTGAAGGTCATATTTTCATTTTGATTCATAGACACTTGTGTGTAAATCTGTAAGAAGTGACATTGAAACAAGAATTGCCTTTCATTTCTTCAGATCAGTAGTGCTCTTCAGACAGAGGAACAGTTTATGCAAATAACTGAGCCTTATATACACAGATGAAGTTCCTTAAGTATATAACCCTTGTCTTTCATCTCATCATGGTTCCAAGATGGGGAGGTCAACAAATGTCATGTCTGGTAAAGAAGTCTACATAACCAAATCTATATATCTATATCTATGTCTTCACTCATATTGTTAATATTGCTGTTTCTTAATGGAAATTAGCAAATACCAACCAAAGAAACAAAAAAGGATTTAAATGGCAGAAACCCTTCTTTTCTGCTGTAATTGCAAAATGTATTTGTAAATATTAATAAGTGTGATAGGTGTATGTTTCCATAACTAGCAGTTGGCTTCTTGCTTCTCACCCCCATCTTGAAAGAGAGGGAGACCTTTTTTCTTCTGATTGAACACCTAATTCCCTTACTGCTCATCACTGAAGGTTTCAGGCACTTGTGTCCAGCTGAATAAAACTAGAGCTAGACTGGTCTCAGTGGTGACAGACGACAGAACAAGAAGCAATGGTCTCGAGTTGCAGCAAGGGAGGTTTAGGTTGGATATTAGGAAAAACTCTGTCAATAGGAGATTACCTAGAGAGGTGGTGGAATCTCCATCCTTGGAGGTTTTTAAGACCTGACTTGACAAAGCCCTGGTTGGGATGATCTAGTTGGGGATGATTCTGCTTTGAGCAGGGGGTTGGACTAGATGACCTTCTGCGGTACTTTCCAACCCTAATTTTTTATGATTCTGTGAAAACTATGATTAAACTTGTCCTTGTTAGTTGGACCAGATGAGACCAATGCACAAAAAATAGCTTTAATCTAAAATGTATATGTTAAGAGCCCAGTGGAATGAGCAGTAAGGTCCTATTCCACAAGGAATATACACATGTAACATTAGGCAGATGAGTAGTGTCGCAGAAGTCTTCAGGGCAACTCCTCTGCACAAAACTAAAGGAGTATTTAAGTTGACCCCAAACCTAGATAAGCTTGGCCAGAACTTAGCAGGTTTAGACCTCAGTTAAAAAAAAAAAATCTAACAATTCCTAGCAACACTTTATTTCCTAATCAATCTAGTCTGCATGCTAAGTTCAGTATCCTGGATAACTTAAAACAGTTCTGAATAATTAAATAACAGAATACATACAGCATCTCAGTAGGGGAATACACCTTGTGCTATTTCCACCATGGACATGCTTCATTCTGAGTTTAGTGTGAATATCTATCTACATATTAAATACCCTTGCCAAGATATTCCCATTACAATCAGCCAGGAAGCAGCTATAATGAATACACACTACAAGAAACTATTTCCAATCTATGTAGGCTCCACTGAAGACTCTTTCTGATCCTTCTTTCTATGCTTTGCAAATCCACAAAACATTCTTCGTTATATTTTGAAGGCTATTTTAACCTGCTCATTTCAGAAGGCCCCTTTTAATCCATCTGTATCTGAAACGTTCATGATGACACAATGCAAGTCATTGGGTGTATTTACATATGCAATTACGACACTTGTGGAGCTTATTACTCTGGAGTTGATTGCCCCTGGGCACACCGTTTGAACATGTACCCGGGGGAGAATTAACTCCAGACCAATAATCTCTGCAGTTTATTTAGGTGCAACATATGGAGCCGGGGTAGAACAGCCCTGGCTGGCAGGGTTAGACTGCCAGCCCAGGGCTACTTCCCCTAACTCAACATGCTGCAGAGAGGCTGGAAGGGGCACAAGGGAGCTTCAGTTGCAGAGCTAGCCAGCAAGCAGTCTCCATACTGAAGCACCCTCATGTCCCAGCCAGCCACACAGCATCTACACATGTACTACCATCCTGCTCTGTAGCAGGATAATACTTATAAATACTCCAGCCTAATAGGGGCAAATGTGTAGATCGCAAGACATTTACCACACAGCTGATTAGTCAACTGTGCAGTACATGTCTCATGTGGATGCACCCTGTAAGATGAGACATGAGTAACACAAGTCTCTCTCTCTAAAGGGGTAAGCCAATATAACTAATCCTGATTTTTACAGGGTTTCTTAATACTGGAAAGAAACTAGTATTATACCTTTAAAGGGCTGGGTTTTTAAAAATTGTCTTCCAACTTTTTTTGACTATGCTGCTTATTTGCTTTCTCAAGGTTGCATGTTCAATCTAAGAACCAAAAAAAATAAAAATAAAAACCCACAAAAAAACACAAAACAGTTTTTGTTTTTTTAATTTCTCATGCCTCATTAATAAGGCAGTTTTGTATTATAAGTCAATAACAGTGACCATTTAGTTGCAGTTCAAAGTCCAGTGGACTGTCCACTGTTAAAGCAATGTGTTTATTTTGTGCATTTCATTCAGTCATAGCACTGCAAAAAAAGAGAGAGAGAGAGAGAGAGAGATTGTTTCCTTTATACTTATGGATGACATCACTTTCTAAAGTGTATCACTTCTTAGTGCAATGCTTAGTGCATTGCTAAGTTTAATAAAAGCAAAACCATCTATTAATTCCAATTAATATTACCTGAATTTACAACCAAGAACTGAATTTAGCAGATCTGATAGGCACTGTGACTCAGGTCTTAGTTTCAGCATGCAGCTTTTTTAGAAAAACCAAACAAAGGTCAAAACTGAGATAGCCATCTCCCATGCTTTGCAACTAGAGGAAGCTGCTTTTATGCTTGTTTGCAGGATGCAGGCATCATCCCTTCTTCAGTTAAATGCACCATGGGCCCATTTATCTGCATCTAATGATCTAATTTGCCTGGATCTACTTGGTTCCAGTGGGAGCTCAATGCACAGAGCAACTAGAGGCAAATTCTTAAGTGGCTCATCATGTTACCCAGGGACACTCATTTTCAGTACTGATAGGTTTTCTGCTCTTAAAGTGAAAAACATATGCTGTCCACTATAGTGACTTTGCATAGTCCAAGAGAGTATGATTTTTATTCAAGAATTGAATTTAAAAACCTCTCCAACTTGATACATCAGAAGACAATTGGAAGCCATGGTCACTTGAACTTAGGCAGAAGTCAAGGCAGGGTGACATCCTTAAAGAGAGGCATAAGCTTTCATAAGCCACAGCCTACTTCATCAGATACTATTAATGAAGAAAACAGGGGTACTAAAGCAATTAAGTAATAGAAGCATATGGAAAGTAGGAAGAAAGGAAAGGACAAGTAGCATAGCCCAGAGGCAGAAATCAAAACTCCTAAAGCAAATAAAGCAGTTAACTCACAAAAGGACACAGGAGTTATAAAAACTAGTCCACATATAATCCAGAGTCTCTGTTGAGACTGTATTTAGCACTATCCAGTCTTCCTTTCTATTTAGTAAATTTGTTTAGTAGTACTTCCCATAACACAGAACAATAATTTTTAGCTAGAATTAAGCTACCTTCAAATATAGCCAATTTACTGCTCAGCTGGGGTTACCAAAATCCAATGTATGCATAGTAACATCATGCCTCTGGCTGTCTTGCCTGAACATCTCTACCTTCAGTCTCTAACTACCCTCCCTCAGCATACCTCAGTACCTAGAGAACCCCAAGCAGACATAATCCCATCCAAGTATCTCAAACACCCTGACTTTTCAACAGCAAAACCTTCTCTAGCTGCAGCCCTTTGATTTTTAAGCTTAAATGGACTCAGCTGACCCTGATTGGCTCATGGCGGGGAGATCCACAGGTCTGCTTGAACTTAGTACTACCATGGTAGTGGTAAGGCCAGAGGTCCCCTTCAGGAAACCTGTTGAGCTCATTACATGTTAACATCTTTCTTGCCTTCCTATTTAATGCTGGTATCGGCTAGTATCAAAACCACATCTAATTTAGATACCTGTTTCATGTTCTTATATGACACCATCACTACAGCATGCAAACAACTCAAAATCAGATGTCACACTTTTAGCTTCTTTCATTCCTTAAGGACCTCAGAACAGCAGAGACTTCCTATACCTGAAGAAGGGTGCTTGTGCCCAAAAGCTTGCCAAGAACTTTTTTCCAGTGACTCAGTTGGTCTAATACAAGATATCACAACTACCCAAAGAAGCTTGCCTGTCAAAATCAGTAACATAGTTATCCTCACAATGCCCTACTGAGGTAAAACGGAGCAGTTACCCCAATTTTACCAATATGGAACTGAAGCACAAAGGGACCAAGACCCAGATGCACAGAGGCATTAGGAACCTGACTCCCACTGAAAACAATGAGAGTTAGGAGTTAGGCACCTCAATCTTTGATTATGTGGACCTGCGGGCTAGTGCGCTTATAAGAGTTAGGTGCAGCAATGCCTAACTGTTAGGTGCCTGCCCCTCCCCACTTGTGAAATCCCAGGATATAGCTAGGCAGCTTTGCTACCCATGTCGGATATGTGGAGAGTAAGGCACCTCTGAAGGGTGATCCAAAAGACCTGTAGCTGGAGGAAGGAACTGCCTAAATCTAGCCAACAGGAAATGTTAAGCACAGGGGGTGCTTAACCCTGCTCCACAGCTTAGGTGCCTGATTTAGGGCTGCTGGCAGGTGCCTCAATCCACTGGTCTGCAAAGTCTGACATTTTGAGGGTTTCTTAGGGTAAACACCCAAAACTGTTCTTTCCAAAGTAAAAGGGAGTAGCTGTTGCTGTTACTGCTGCTTACTTCCTGCAAGAGTCTAATGGTCAGAGCAATTGCTCAGGAAGTGGGAGACCTGGGCTGCAGCATGAGGATCCAAGCCCACTCATCCCATCTTCCCACCAGGCAAGAAGCAGAACTGTACTGGAGGGGAGGCAGTCTCCACCTCCCTTTTAGAAACTATGCTGCTGTGCAGGGAGCAATGTGAGACACTTGGGGACAAGAAGAGAAGGTACAAGCAGAGGTGGGACTTGGCTGTCTAGTTGCTGCAATACTCATTTGGGATGGTGGAGTCCTGTGGTTCCAACCCTTGCTACAGGGATTATTTATACATTTTACACTAAACAGTGACTGGATAAAAACTAGAAACCAGGGCTCTTTCCTCCCAGCTGACTGCTGTATTTACAGCTCCTTGCACTCTCTCATCCTGTTGGCTTGAACCCCATCAGAGGACAACTTGCCACTTCCTGGGCAAGTGCTCTTTTCACTAGGTTAGTATACAAAACTAGGTTGACAGCAACAGCAACAGCAACACCACCTTCTCCTGCTTCAAAAAACTGAATCTTCTGTCAGGGCAAGATCCTGTCAACCTGTATTAAGTGTGCTGTGAGTCCTTCAGGGAAGTTGAGCATTGTTTCACTTACTTTTTGGCTGTTCTATCCAGGTGCGCGTGTTGAAGCCAACACCTAGGGAAATGTCAGCCCAAAGAGGGCAGCGTTTAACCCAGAGGTGGGCACAATACAGCCCAAAAGGCAATTTCATCTGGCCCATGGGCATCCACCATCTAACCGTACCCAGCCCGCGAGCCTTGCTCCCTTGTATGTGGAAGGGCCTGGATGGCACAGCTGCAGCCACTGGGGGACCTGCTCTGGTTCCCTGGCATCCAGCAGCTCCTCCTCATCTCCCTGCTGCAGTGCTTGTTCCAGGCAGCACATAGAGAAACATTTGGGGCAGGGAAAAGGGGGACCCCCCATGTTCCCATCCTCATGGCACACAGCCCCTGCTGCGAGGAGCAGCAGCAGGTGCTCAGGGTTCTTGTGGCCCGTGCAGGCACTGCCGCCCAGTGGCACACAGCTCTAGGCAGAGCTGCACATGGCAGCAAGGAGAACAGCCAGGCTGACCCACCTACACGCCCCCACCCTCCCTCACAAGCACTATTGCGTAGGGCTCCCTGCAACATATGTGCAGCTCCCGACACTTGTGCCCATCACCAAGGGAAGCCCCATGCGATGGAGCCAGCTGCCTTCCCTGCTCTGTGCTACCACTTGCAAGTCCCAAAACTCCACCAGAATTGGAGGGGAGCCCCGTCTCCTGTTTCCCAGCAGGGTCCCAGGACCTGCATGGCAGGGAGCAGGGACGACAGCTGGCTCCATCCCATGAGGCTATTCCCTGGTGGTGCACAAGTGCTGGGAGCTGCATGTGCAGTGCAGGGAGCCCCACACAATAAAGGCTGGCTGACCAGCCTGCCTGCACTCCTTGCTACCATGTGCAGCTCTGGCTGGAGCTGTGTGCCACTGGGCAGCAGTGCTTGTACAGGCCACGAGCACCCACCACCTGCTGATGCTGCTGCCTCCAGCGGCAGAGGCTGTGCACTGTGGAGGAGTGTGCAGGGGGTCCCCACACCCCTTCACCCTCTCTCACACCCCACAGACTCACACCCTGCCCCCATAACCCCCCCGCATACACATCCCTAACATACCCTATGCCCCCACCCACACAGCCACACCCCCTCACAAACCCCACAGACACACACACACACACCACCATACACCACCACACACAATATATGAGCAAGACTTTATTTTTTAGTTATTATGCAGTCATCTCTATATACTCTATGCAAATACAAATCATGACAAAAATATTTTGTAATAAAATTAAAATACGTTATAGTAGGTATTTGATTTTTAGTGTATGGTTTGGGTTTTTTCTGGTTCCAAGATGGCAACCCTCCCCTCCAAAAGGAGTACTTCTAGGGGCAGGGGCGGGACTTCTGGTGGCAAATGTCAGGGGTTAGGGGTAGGGGTTTAGGTTGTAGCCATGTTGGTCTAAGGACAGAGGCAGACAAGGTTCCTTGGGTGAATCTGATATCTTTTATTAGACCAACCCAAATAGTTGGAGAATAGTTATTAAGCAAGCTTTCGGGTTCAAAAACCCTTCGTCAGGCTAAGGAAGTTTCAGCAGTTTGTGAGTGCTCTTCCTGGATGGAATGAAAAGTAAAGAAGCCAGGGGCTGGGCTGGGAGGTCAGTGTTTAGGGGTGGGACTTCCAGTCCCAAGATGGCTACCAGGGGGTGGGGCACCTGCCAAGGGGCGGGGCTACCCTTGCAGCCCTGGACAGCTCACCAAAACTCACTAAAGTAGCCCTCCTGCCAAAATAATTGCCCACCCCGATCTAGCCAGATTTAGGAGACTTCAGGATAAGGCAGCTACTGAGAAGGGTTTTCCTATGGAGTGTAATTTTGGACCTGATGTATGCCTGAGTCCTGTTTTAGGTTTCTATCATATTTCCCCCTGTGTAAGACATGAAAAGGAAGTCTAAGATTATGGTACATCTTATACATTGCAGCTATGTCATGAAAAACAATTGAAATCACAGTAATAGAAGCTGAACAAAATCCAATCAAATTTATGTTCAAATTTTGTTCCCGTAATTTTATTTGTTGAGGGAAGGGATGTGTGTTATATACAGGTGCTGCTTATATTCCAGAAAATAAGGAATATGATGAATCCTTTTTTTTTTTTCTTTTGGATCTAATCATTTACTTAGGGTCACATTGAATATCTGTGGCAAGGAAGGGCATAATACCCATGATCCAAGCCAGCCCATAAACCATTAGCTGTCTTTCCTATATCAAGACGCCTCTGGGAACTAACTAAAAAGGTGCTAAGTAAGAAATGTTGGTTATTAGTAGTAATCATTTAATCTGTGCCATTTATACAGTCACTCTGATTTCTTGTTTAGCTCTCCTTCCAGCCCTTGATAAGAAGTGCAAGCCAGAGTTTTGTGTTCTGGGCAGGGGAGTGGGGGGCAGAAAGCAATGGTCAGTCTTACCTATCCTGCTGCTGTATCCTGCACCCAGCTCATGTGGCTGGGCGGTGTGGGGCTGATCCAGCCAAGCTCCTGCGCACAGCGTGGGGCTGCTCCTGCTAGGACAAAGCTTCCAACATCCCTTCAAAGATGGTGCCCAGAGCTGATGCCCCTTTACCCCACAGGAACTAGTTATACTAGTGGTGCAAGCACAAAATCAAGAAAGAGACAATATATATAGTAGATTCTTCTAAAAGTCAAGGTCAAGCTGCCAAGTGCTGAATCTCAAATGGCAAATGATCATAGATCTTTCTCCAACACATCTGCATTTTAATCTTAGATTAGTTTGCTTAACCTTTTTTTAGGCCCTGTCATCCTCCCAATCTCCCCTTTCAGACACATCGGGCCTGGACTAGTATCAAACCTTGGACAGTCTGCGGTTTAGAGAGAAAGGGCTTGTCTTTGAATAGACAGAAACTGCAGTCCTGCAAGCTTCTTCATATGGTTGGCCCCAGCTACTGATCCTAGCTCTCAGGATTTACATGAAGAGAATAAATGAATAACATTTCTACCAGAGAGAGCCAGCCAATATAGATTTCATTAGAGATAAAGGTCACCACTCTAATGACCTTTATAAATCCATTAGAACCTCAGACACATTTATTTCTTCTGCTCCTAAATAGCATTGCATCTTTATATTAAGGTCACCAACTCATGTATTACACTATCACAGAAAGTCTTCAGCTATAGCTGAGAAACCATTTTTAGTCTGAGCCCAGTTTTTCTACCCCATTTCAATGGTTGATAACTTTCTTTCTACATTATCTCCTGGTATTTCTTAGTCATTTTTTAATATTGGAGGAGGGAGAAGGAAGTGGGGCAGGCACAGGAAAAGCTACCAAAGATCTGGTTAGTTATTTCAGGGGGGTTTTGGGCACAGTTAAAAGATGGCATTATCCAACGATGGATTCTGTTTTCTTCTTCTCCAGCTTGGATTGACAATATCCAACTCATCTTTTGTAGGGGACAGTGAGCATTGTTAAGCTGCCAAACACATTAATAGCATATTGTACACAGGCCATGGGCACATCTATACTCTGCATTCAGGTCACTTATAAATTACGGAACCTTTAGATTCAGACCCTGAATACATAGTTTGCGACAGTCTCACACTTAAGTCCATTGGATTAGTTTATTATGTTACCTGTAGTGAGCACCTGTGTTTAACTGTACTATGTGTATGTATACATACATACATACATACACACACACACACACACACACACACACACACAAGATGGTTTGTTTCCATCTCCTGGGCTCTACCATGCAATTCCTTAAAGAATGATCTGGGTCATATTCCACATTAGAGATGCTAGCCCACATGGAAGAATTTCCTACAAGCTGAACTGCACCTCATCTTAGCTCCTGCAGTTTAAGAGCAATTGCCTGGTGTTCATCACCCAAATATCTGAGCTGCTCCTCAAGTTTAAAAAGAAAGCAACCCCAGTAAGATGAGTCCTCTCCTCATTTTCATACAGGGAAACAGAGGCAGGAAAATTAAACAACGAGGGTATCATCAAAGGGAGTCAGTTGCAGAGAAAGGAATAAAATCCTGATATAACAGTTTTCCATACTGGGCACATCTGGATGCTACTGCAGTGGTTACTGTGTATTTATTTAGTACCTGTACAAAATAAATGCGCAGTAATCAGAGTTACTTCACAGTAGTGCTGGCAAACGCCTTTTAAGTGATGCTACTGCTCAGTAGCCAAATAATACTGCACAGTAGCGTATTAACATTGTTGGTGCTGTGACACACTACTGCACAGTATTTTTCGGCTACTGCACAGTCAGCATCTCATGTAGATGTACCAAGTTTATTGACAAGGATCATCTCTGTCCTCCCCTGCTGCTGGCCCTGTTGCAGTTTAAAACGCTAGTAATTTACATGAAATAATTTGATGTGGACTACAGTGAAAACACCCTGAAACAAGGAACACACACCAAAATGAAGGCCTGACAGGGCTTCTGTTATTGTTAATAGCATGTTTTCCTCACTTCCTGACTACGAGTGGGTGATATTAATCATACACATGCGACACAGGGAGGCTAGAGGCAAATTTTCTAATAAGCAGAGTCTTGTCTTGTGGTTCACCCTCATTATTTGTTATTTAAAGCATGTCATGTTATATTATCTTAATAGCCCTCAAGCTCTAGTTTAATTGAGCTGACTGAACTTTATATTGAATTTCAGTTTATTGCATTTCCTTTCCTTTGTCATTATAAATGAGTTGAGCCCAGACTCAGTTCTTATGCTTACAGCTCATATTCATATTGCCCACATGCACGTGAATGCAGGCGTGGGCACACACACACAGTTTCCATCACAATAGGGCCTTTAGATGCTATCATAATATCATTTCATTGTGGTTTTTCACCATGCTTCCTGTTATCAGAGACCTGATGAAAAATGTCTTGCATTTGAAAGTTTGTCCAACTTTATCCCAACGACATAGTTGGTCCAATAAAAAGTACCACGCTAAGAAATTCTTGCCTCTTGCATAATTTCTGATACAATAGAGCTACAACATCACTCTTACGCTATCATATTAAAATAAAGAATAATGTAGCACTTGAGCACATAGCAGATTAGTTGTACAGCTGCCTGTCAGGGAAACAGAGGACTGATACCCCTCTCTTTTGCAGCTGAGGAAAACTAATATACAGAGAGTTGAAGAGCCTGGCCTAATATGACAGGGCAAGAGCTAGTTTCCTTTAGACTGAGCGCCCAGTATGATGTTTGATCCCCTGTGGAATCATATCCTCCCTCACTTGACCACACCCAAGCTTGTTTCCCCATTCTCAAAATGAAATTATTTTTTTACCTACCACTTAGGGGTCCTCATATCATGTCAAGAATTCTGTTTACTGGTGTTTGTTAGCTGCATCGTTGGGAATGAATGAGAGAGAACTCAGATCGCAACAGCCCTTTAGAATGATTCAGGTCATGGGCATTCGATAATTGTAACCGTGATGTAAACAAGAGAATTTCGTTCCAATCCATTACTATGCTTCTGGAGAAAATATTGGCTTTAGATTAGCTTACACACATTAGCTGCCATATTAGGAAAAGAAACTTGGTAGAGAAGTGCTTCATGGAGGATACCGCACTGTACACTTGCAATTTCTATGAAGCACCTGCTGTAGTTGTAGGAAAAAAAGATGGAGAGCTGGTCAATCAGTAAGCAAACTCCTGCAAGAGCTTGACATCAGACAATGGCACTACTTCCTACATGTGGCAGAAATGTTTAGTTTTTCAGCTATCAAAAGGTAACTAACCCAACATACAGGATAGCTCTTTCAGAAATCCATGATTTCTGACACACCACACTCCTTTGTCTGCCCTCTGTTGTAGTCCCACAATCTTTATTAAAGGCATTGTAGCTACTAGCATATGCGAGGAGAGACTCGCTTTTCATGTTTATTGTTGTTCTCTTCTTTGCAGCGCCCTTCATTTTCAAAGCATTCTATGACCATTAGCTAACCAATTTATCTGGCATAGCACTGCAGCAGATAATTATTAGCCCCATTTTACAGACAGGGAAAACAGGAAGGACTATTCTTTTAGTATGCAAAAAACTAGGTAACTTCTTAAACTAACTCAGACTGTGGATCATAGAAAATCATAGAAATTTAGGATTGGAAGCAATGGTGATGTGTAGGGGGTGCATGTGTACCCCCTGAGAGTGCTGGTGCTCCTCCTGTCATCCAGCATTTCCGGGCAGGGGGGGCAGGTGAGAGCGCTGGTGCCCCCCCTGAGAGCACTGGCCAGGGAGAGGGGGCGCCAGGAGAAGCAGTCCCCCCATGGCCGACAGTGCCAGCAGCATGCCTGGATGTGCCAGCGGTGTGCTGCTGCCACTTGTGAGTCGGCAGGATTGGCTGCAGGGGACTCCCCCTCCACCTACCCCCTGGTCTGCGGGATTGACCATGCCCCCCCCCCAGGGTCACTGATTGTCCACTGGGGGGAGCAAGTGCCCCCCTGACTCAGAAGGCAACAGTTGCCCATGATTGGAAGGGACCTCAGGAGGTTATCTAGTCCAGTGGTTGTCAACTTCTTTGCACACATTTGTAAACATCAATGGCCAGTCCTGACCCAGTGCCTCTCACTCCCCACCCGCTGCCCCCAACTCCCAGGTCCCCAACCCCCAGTGTAGGGGACACAGGGTGTGTGTGTGAGGTATGGGGGCGGGCAGGCAACCCTCTGCAGTCTGAAACTCTGCCAGCCTGCAAGGGAAAAGTCACATGCACCCTAAGAGTACTGGTGCACCACCTGATAACCAGCATTCCCTGCTTAGGCAATGGGCAGGGGGGCAGGCGGGAGTGCTGGTGCCCACCTTGAGAGCACCAGCCGAGGAGTGGAGGCACTGGGAGAAGTGCCGCTGGACTTCCGGGCATACCTCTGGCACTTCCAGGGCGACGCGATCAGCCGTGGGGGGACCTGCTCCCCGGTCAGTGTGATCGGCCATGGGGGGACTGCCCCCCAGTTGCTCACTGGCCTCTGGGGGACAAGTGCCCCCCTGACTCAGGAGGCACCAGTCGCCCATGAACCACAAGTTTCTTCTTATACTTTGTACAAAAAGTGGCTGGATATGGGTGACATAGCCCAAAGAGGAAGAATGCAAACAAATGAACTGAAAGATCATATGGCCATTCTGTGATTTCTATAAGCAAAATGCTATGTAGCCACCACTATATCTACCCAGAAACTAGAATAGCAATGATACTTCTTATAATTCTATAAGTTGCTATGGATAGACTCTTGGTCCAGGAAATCTAGTGCCAGCAACTTATCTGAGGTCCTCCACCACCTCCTATTGGCTACCAAGAGAATGGAACTAAAATAGGCTACCAGGCAAATTTACAAATGCATATAGATTACCAAGTCAAACTAAAGGCAGTTTAATTGGAATGCAAGTGTTCAGGTCACTTCTTATTTCTCTCCTCATATTTTAAACGCATTTTGTATTTCCAGATTCTGATCAATAGAAGTACCCAAAAATCTCAACAAAGCCTGATTTCATCACACTAGTAACCCAGGTTTGTAAAAGCTCAGGAAGTTTTGATTCTTCTTTAAACCCAGAGGTCCTTTGAACTTGGTGATGTTTACTTAAATCAAATCCAAATTTTGAACTAGCTCTCATCAGGTCTGAGATGCTAACACTGACATGTCTAACATAAGTCAGATTCAGAGAATATTTTTTTTTTCTGCTAGAAAAACATTTAGGATTATGTCATTGTGCAAAAGCTATAATAAACAACTAACAACATGTTGATGATTATTACGCTAGGAAAACTGAGGTTTTGAAATGACATGGTTTTGCAGAGTATAACACCAAACTGATATTTAACAAGCCACCCTGTACTGGTAATTCTCGTGGGTTTTTCCCCCTTTAAAGAATCACTCTAAATGGAGTTTTTTTAATTTAGCTTTATTTTAACAATATCATAACTGAATAGAAGGACGAGGTTACTTGTTGAGAGCTAGAGCTTTGTAATACAGAAGGTAACAGTTTGCAAATAAATAAATACAGAAAAATAGTCTTTGCATAGTTTGGAAGTGAAAAGCAGATGGCAGCAGTGCGCAGTTTGAACTGGGACCCAACGACACACAGATCCACGTTCTTATCTGAGAAAAAGTTGCAGCTGCAAAAAAGAAAAAAAAAAATCTTAACGAGCACTAATTATTACAAAAAAAAAAAAAAAAAAAAAAAAATCAGGTTTGAGGCTGAAAGGGAACTAGCTAGGTTTTTCTAATCAGACCATGCTGCAGAATGCATGTTTTCTCTACAGAGATCCATTCATATGATCTGCCGTGGCATTCCATAGCCCGTCATGCCAGATTGTGATGCTCCTTTGTTGCTACCCATTTGAAGTCCTATTACGTTCTGTCCCTGACGGAGCTGCTCTTCTGAAAATCCCCGCCGGTTCTGCTGCGCTTTCCTGTCCAGATGTAAAAGTAAAACACAATCACAGTCTGATCAAGCCCAGATAATCATAAAAGCCTGCGGGGCTCTGACCTGTGTTACAAATGTTCCCTCTGCACTGTCATACTTTATTTCACCATCCTGGCAGGAGGTGGACAATTCCAGCAATCTGATTATTTTTCTGCAGTTCGAAATGTGACAACCAAGTGCATGCAACCTTCACTGTGCCCAAAATGCAGAATCCCCAAGCCTTTTATCATTAAGACTCCAACAAAACTCTCACAAGTAAAATGTTTCAACTGTGATAGATGTGCACTCCTGATGAGGCTAATCTGTATAAGGCTACGGCTTTCATAAGCAACTAGAAAGTGTCCTGCTGCAAGGTAGGATCAACGATCTGATTTTTTTTTTTAGGTACCCCAACTTAGTATCAAGCTATAATAGGGGTGGAAACTGGGATTAACTCAATGGACTAAATGACAGAAGCAAGAATTGCCATTTTACTCAGAACGTAGAAATTATACTTATTTAGAGGAAAAGGGCAACTGTAACAGAGAAGTGACTTGCCCAGTGTCATCTAATGACTTAACAACTGTTACAAATCTGAAACCTTTAACTCTCCATCACCTGTTTACTACTCTGACAACTAGCCCATATCTTTGCCCTTGCAATAGTGCTGGTTCTTTGTCTCTTAATGAAATATAATGACAACTCTTGCCTCTCCTTTGATCCTGGCCCCAAACCTCTGGGGAATATTTCAATATTGTTCAAAGGTGCCTCTTTCTCCAGAAAAAGCTAAAAGGAGATTGTCATAGCTCCTGTCAGAAGCTTGACCTTTGGTGTGAACAACCCAGCTGGGAGTTATTTATTTATATATATAAATATAATATTATAAATATGAATATAATAATAATAATAATAATAACAACAACACTAACAACAACAATATATATTGTTGATGAACAAACAAAATAACATCTTGGATTTTTCATCTATGTACGTTTAGGGGGGCTGGGTGAAAACCATTAAGAACGTTAAAAGACTCAGAATTTTCTGTCTGCTTGGGAAGATATTTGTCAACATACAGCCAAAGAAGAGCACAAAAACCAGCAGAGCTGCAGCAGAACTTTTTCCACCAGGGAATGACACCTCCCCACTTCAATGTTCTCAGCAGGTGAGGTCACCTTGCAATGTTCCTTCCTACTTTAACTTTTCACCACCCCCTTCCTCCCTGCTATCATATTTAAATCCTACATTCAGATGCTACAGGGATTAAAATTCATCTTTCTAGGCCTCTCCAAGGGCTTTATCCTTTAAGATGCTGAACTCTCTGGCTCCAGTCCAGTAAAGCATGTAAATGCTGTTTCACTGGATTAGGCTCAGAGTGCTTAACACATTGCAGTAAGGATCCCCAATTCCTCAGATAACCAGGTTGGCAAAAAAAGGTGGAAGGTATCTATGGCCTGCAGTTTTTCAAAGCAAGTGGGCAATTTTAATTCATTCAGATTTGTGAGGCGATGAGCTGCACCCTGGTTGATGACCAAGTAGCTCAGGTATGGAAAGCAGTACAACCACACCAACACGGTGCTTTGCTAGGGGTAAGTAGTCCTGCTTTCTGCTCTACAGCTAAAACAGCTGCACAACTTCAGTACCTGAGCATCTCATTCAGAGCTGGCTTGGGTATTTCTGCACTGTGATAGACTCAATCAACAACAGACAAAACACAGACTGGGAGGGTCTAAAATTATTGGAAAAGAAACAGCCATATTTTCCCTTTTGAAAAATTATTTTTAAGCACCCTAAAGCAAGTGATTCATCTAGAGCACTAGCTACAGAGGACTTTTCTTTACTATTTTTATAAGCAGATCCACTGCTTTATTCAGGCACAGTAAAATAATCCTCTCTTTATTTTAACGGAAACCTCAGAAACTAGTCCCACTTTCTTTTTCCCTATCATTTTAGGGTTAACTTGCTCCTTGGCTAAAAATAAGTTGAAGTCTAATTAAAGAGAGACAAAAATGTGATTGAAAAAAGAAACCCAAAGGAAATTCTGGGTTTGTTAATTCTGGATGAGTACACCTATAGTTGGCATTGTTCAACATTATCCTTGCTGTCATACACACTATAATGTGTCATGCTCTTTTTAGTCTCGCTGATAACAGGAGCTGCTACTGTTTTTCTATTCAGAGTAATAGGACAGAGCTTGAGTAAAAAATGAGGAATACAAGAGGGCCTGACTCTCTGTTTATTAAGGTTGGGTTCAAGTTTTTACGCCCAATTTTCTACTTTGTGGGCACATCTATACTTCGCTCTACGGCGACATAGCAACACGCTATGGTGACGTAGCAATCACAT
Organism: Alligator sinensis; assembly: GCF_000455745.1. Classification (NCBI taxonomy): domain Eukaryota; kingdom Metazoa; phylum Chordata; order Crocodylia; family Alligatoridae; genus Alligator; species Alligator sinensis. The sequence goes on from NW_005842577.1 coordinate 374,066, forward strand.
GGGTCTACACGTGATTGGCAGCTATGTTGCCATAGCAGCGCGCTCCTGCAGTATAGCATGCTGTTATGGCAATGTAGCGGTGAAATCTAACCATGGCTGTGCGCATGGCGCAGTAACCACCCATAGTACACCATGCTTTAGTACTTCCGAAGAGAAGTGCTAAAGCACGGCACCATAGCAACATTGCTGTACAGTGACATGTAGAGGCACTGGACTCTACTGCAATTGAGAGTAACATGCTACATTAGTAGCATTTTTTCAGCAGCATTAATGATTATAAAATTGCAAAGCAATGAAGAATTGGACCAAATGACTTCTAAGGAATTGCAGATTTATGTAAGTGAGAGGGAAATCAGGTCCTGAATCATGTCTAAGAAAGTGTTTACACAACGTTACACTGGTTTAGTTTAAACGAGGTTTTAAACTGGAGCATATCCCTAGACAGATATCCTTCAGTTTAATGCAGGATCCTTTCAATCTAGCTGAAGTCATGTAGAAATCAATCTAAGGATTACTGAGTGAAAGCTTTACTAAGCTTTTAAACCAAACAGCATTTCCATGCAGGACTTTATACTGTTCAAAAACCTTTGAGATTATTTTGGTCCCAGTGTCATGAGTTTAGTCTCTATAATAATGCTTGTAACAGTTTAAATTAAAATTAAAACAATAGTCTCTACACAGACCATCTTAAATCAATTCACTCATTGTCAGAGGGCCCACTCAGTGGTCTGTGCTCATTCACCTAAAAATCAAGCCCCACCACCTAACGTTTAGTTAAATCAGTACATGTTTTAATACAGATAAGGCCTTAAATAGTCTTCTGCTTTTGCTGACCCTCATGGAGATATTAAGCTAAAGCAAGAAATATTAAGAAAAAGTCCCCATTGCCCATTTCATTTATACAACAAATCACTTAAGTGGAAAAGGCCTCCTTATGATCATATGACCACAGCATTTAGGGGAAATAACAGCAAAAAGATTACTTTTATCATCATTTTCCCCTCAGATTGCCTGCCTGAAGCTTCTGGATCGCTGTCCCCGATTCGATTTGGCTGAATCCGAATCTGAGGATTTGATGCTGATTCAGAGAATCAGTGATTTGGACACAGACAGCTTTAAATGTTTTTTCTACACACCTTGAGGTACCAGCGTGGCTTATGAACGCTGTGATGCTGGAGCAGACGGAGCATCCCACATAAGTGTGGGGAGCCCTCCACGTGCTCAGCGGCAAACCCAGTAGTGGTCTGGAATTACTTCTGGTCCACTTCCGGATCTGCTGCACCGCTTCCCGCACCCCACCCCGGCTTGGGAATCAGCCATGGGGGGACCCCCGGTGCCCCCCCCCCCCAGGAAGCACCAGTCGCTAAGCCGGTGGGGGGACGGGGAGGGGAACCCAGTGCACTCCCCAGCAGACCCAGAAGTGGAACAGAAGTGCTTCTGGTCCACTTACGGGTCTGCTGATGAGCACGCTGGGAACCCCCTGTGCTCCTGTAAGACACTCCATGCACCCCAGCATCGCAGTATTCACCAACTGCCTGCTACCTAGAGGTATATAGAAAAAACATTTAAAGCCGTGCCCGTGTCTGAATCTTTCCGAATCTCTTCAAATCAGTTTGGAGGGTTCCATTTCGATTCAGAGAGATTAAAGGGTCCTCTGATTTGATTCAGATTTGGAGATTCATCCACCAAATCAGACCAAACCGAATCAGGGACCAAAGCTTTGTACAGTCCTAGTTCCTTTCTCCTTACTAGACGGGTTGAGGGGAGTAGCTGAAGATACTCATTGGGCTAGTGTCAACAGTGGAGGGACCTGAATATCTCAAGTGTTGTTTCTGTCCCTTAAAAGAAGACAATGCCAGGAAAATGTTTGTGAACTTGTAAAAGCCAAGTCCTGCTTCCTCCTCTGTGGTCAGAGTGGGCCCTGCTTCTGGTGATATGGCCATGCTACAAGGACAGGCTTTGAGAGCCCTGTGTTGAATGTATGCTCAGTAGAGAAGACAGCCAGCTTTAATTTGGATAATGATATATATAAACTAAAGGAGACGGATGTAACTAGGAGCCAACTCTAACATACACCAGCCAACTGTTCCTGATCAACTACTCGCAGCCAGTTCTTGCCAACCAACATGGGTACTTTGAAACAAGCCTCTTAAAGGACCAATATTCATGCAAGCCCCTCTAAATATAGCATATAACATCTGACAAAGTAGGTTGATGCTTGTGAAAGCTCAGGCTTTTCTGAACCAGTTAGGTGCCACCTTGTCCTACCTTCTTCTTGAATACACAAATCACCGCCCTCTGGAAGGTTTCTTCAAAACTCCTCTCCTGTCCCCATACACAGCCCTACAACAGAATTATTTGAGTGGGCTGCCTGGGAGAGGATCAGGAATTAGGGGCACAGATCCAGCAGTTAGCATTAGCTTTGGCCATTATCAAGGGCTGCAAACAAGTGCCCACGGCATGACTTCAGGGCTGCTGTACAATTTGGGGAAGGATTCCTTCACTCCATCTACTCAGATGTACTGTGTACCATTCCAGGCAGCTGAGTCATGGTGAGTGGGCATTAAGTGTTTGGTCCCAACAGGGAACACTAATCCATTTGGAACTGCTGAAGAGCTAATGGTGCCAGTTGTCTCTCTGATGCTGGCCTTCACCTTTCTACATGACATTCTTCCCTTAGCAAAAAACCTCTTGATTACAAGGTATCCAGGTTGTAGCCATATTGGTTTAGAGGGAAAAGGAATCAAAACCTGTAGCAGAGGTGATATCCTTTATTAGACCAACTAGATATTTGCAAAAGATTTTTTTTTTTTTTTGCAAACATCTAGTTGGTCTAATAAAGGATATCTGCTATGAGTTTGGATTCCTCTTGATTACACGGATATTTTGGAAATATTCCTCACTCCCAACTCATTTAATTTAATAGATTTCATAGACATCAGGGCTGGAAGGGACCTCGGAAGATCATCGAGTCCAGCCCCCCACCCAAAGGGCAGGAAGTCAGCTGGGGTCATAGGATCCCAGCAAGATAAGCATCCAGTTTCATCTTGAAGGTGTTCAATGAAGGCGCTTGAACCACCTCCGGTGGCAGGCTGTTCCAGACCTTGGGGGCTCGGACAGTAAAGAAATTCTTCCTTATGTCCAGCCTGAAACGATCTTGAAGTAGTTTGTGAACATTTGACCTCGTCATCCCTTGGGGCGCTCTGGTGAACAAACGTTCCCCCAGATACTGGTGGTCACCCCTGATAAACTTGTAGGTGGCCATCAGATCACCCCTGAGCCTGCGCTTTTTCAGGCTAAAGAGCCCCAGGGCTCTCAGCCTGTCATCGTAGGGTCTGTTTCCCTGACCTCTGATCATGCGCGTGGCTCTTCTCTGGACTCTCTCAAGCTTCTCCACATCCTTTTTGAATTGTGGAGCCCAAAACTGGACGCAGTACTCCAGCTGCGGCCTCACTAAGGCCGAGTACAGGGGGAGAATGACGTCCCACATAGCACTGCCGAGCCTATAAGGATGCTGCGGGTTTTTTTTCCCCAAGGTGGAGAACCTTGCATTTATCGGCGTTGAACACCATCAGATTCTCGTCCGCTCACTTGCTGAGCCTGTCCAGGTCAGCCTGGATCACCTGCCTGTCCTCTGGTGTGGATGCTTTGCCCCAAAGTTTGGTGTCATCGGCGAACTTGGCCAGTCCGCTTCTGACTCCAGTGTCCACATCATTAATGAAGATGTTGAACAGTATGGGTCCAAGGATGAATAAAACCCACTCTGTAATTAAAGGCAGACCCAGGGCAGTTATCTCTGCGAGGCTTTGCTGAGCACTTCACCTGTGAAACCAGGAAGGATCTCCTTTGTAACATTCATCATCCTTGGTGACAGCCAGGCTTCCTAAAGCCATTAAGGTTCTCTGTACTGCAGCCATGTCCTTCCCTAGAAAACAAGACAGTAAAATTAATTTAAAAAAATGTTTATTGTCCGTAGCTGAATTGCATGGCAGAAGTGCTGTTTTCCCGATGTCACTTGTGCACATTCATAGACCTTCCCACCTGACAATGAAATTAATTTCCTGAACTATCCTAGGAAGCAGATCAGTATTTTCATCCATTTACAGGCTTAGTTTGAGGGTCTAGCTGTAGCTGCAAGAGATGAGACAAGATCACTTCCTTACCTAAAGTAGACTCCCTCTGCCTTGACTCAGCTACCTCAACAGAAGGCACCTTTTGTCAGTTTGATTTTTGTTACTGAGGGAGAGAGACTGTAGCTAAATTGACAGAAAATGTCCTTCTGTGACTGCATGCTATATCTCCCCACTAGAAGGCTCTGCTGCCATCACTCTGCCAGCAAATGTATGGCCGCTGCAGCTTGTAGTGTAGACAAACCCTGACTTGCTGAAGGTCACAAAAGAAGTGGCTATTTGAAATTAGAATTCCAAAATGCCTAGCTCCAAGTCCTATCTTTATTTTTCCAGGTTTTCCATGCTGCCTGCTAAACTTCTATAAGATCACCTAGACGAACAACAAGTACATGTGGGGCACATCCCCATGGGCAGGAACATGCGTTCCCCAGGGACAACTAGCAGCAGCACATAGTTGTCCCTGAGGAACACTCCTGCACGTGAACTCTAGTGCAACAGCAAGTTGCCCCAGGTGGGGTAGGAGAAGCAGGAGCCAACACCTGGGACGGCCCCAACAGCCTTACTTAAGGTTCTAGGGCCCTCCTGGGGCTCCACCGGTGGTGATCCAGGCACACAGAGCCTGGCCAGCAGCTGGAACACGCCTCTGGCCAACTGGGCTGTGATTTTGGGTGGTGCATGCTGCCGCCACGTGTGCCACCCTGTTTTTTTTTTCCTGGAGCAGGCTTTTTTTACATTGGGATCTCCCAGTGTCAAAAAACCCCACAACGCTACAAATTAGCAGTGTGGTGAATGCCTGTATGTATGGTGCATGCAGGTTGCAGTGCTGCAGACAGGTCTGCGGTGCCACAAACTATGTGTGTGCTTGTGAGGATGTGCCTGTGATGTGCAGATTCAGCGTGCAAATTTCACTTGAAAAACAAAGTGCAGAGATATCACTGCAGGATACAAGCATTAGACATCACCTTCAACATGCAAAGCATTCCAAGAAATTAGTGACTGGACCATAGCAACACCATTCACAGAGCAAATGGGGGTTGGGAAGCACAGTTGGGATGAGCTGAAGAGTTTGCTTTCTGAATGAGAGGCAGGGAAATGGGCATGTGTGGGCAGTGGAGTTTTAAAGCTCTGGCCTATCATTTGGGAGGTCCGTTGTGCCTTCCTATTTGGTAGATTGTTTTGTCTTTTATTGTAAACTGCCCTGAACCTTTTCAGGGAAAATGGCATATAAATCTAATAAAAAACGAAATATTTAGGGCCTGGACAGTAGCTGAGAGACAGGTTTGCTAGTCTCCTGAGCAGAGGGTCCTGGGCTTGAGACCCCTCTCTGACTAGACTACATCAAGGGTCTGTCCGCCTCCAAGAAGGCTGTGGCTTTTCTTGCTTCAAGCAAAAGTTGGACTTGATTTCCTCCTGAGGCCCCTTCCAGCGCTACTTGTATATGAGTTTCTACAAAGTCCAAATAGAGCATAATCTAGTCCTTTAGGAGTTATAAGGCAGTTAATTCACACCAGCCCTTTCTTACACACCCATGCAATAACTCCCCAGTTCACTTAATTGGTTTCCTATATGGTAATACATTTGAACTCCTTGAATTCCATAACTATCATTTCATGTCATCTATACAATTGCTTTCATTCATCATCAATCTTCTTCTTCACTGTCTTTATTCATCTTCTCATCTTGCACTTCACATTAGTCACTATGTTATATTTATACTGTCTACCATGCTGCCCCCCATGTTTGGAACGACCTATTTCTTGTGTACTACCAGCCAGATTTCTAAGAGTTCAGGCATTATCCACACACTCAAATACAAGGCTGTTTCCCCCCCACCCCAATAGAGATCAGCATTTCAGTTGCCTGAAAGCTTTTCATTAAACCATTTTTCCAAACATAATACAAACAAACAAGCTAACAAAAATTTTCCTTGTTCTTAATTTTTTCCCAGTCCATCCCCCTTTCTCAAATAAAAGGAAGTAATAAAAGGACGAATATATTGGTTGCCCCTCCCTTTCCTTTCCCACCTTTACTTGTAGGGAATAAAGTAGGGAACAATGAAGTAAAAGAGCAAAGGAAAATTGTTTGGTTTTTGCATGCGGACTTAAAAAAAATCTCCATAAAATAAGATGAACAGCTTTCAACTGCACTTAACATTTCCCAGAAAATTCATAGCTTTTTTAATGCACCGAAGGTAAGCACTCAAAAATCTTGTCCTTTGCCATCTTTCTGCCCCTTCTCTTTGAACCAACTATAATATCCACTTTTTCTGTGGATCTGGACAGGCCAAATGTTTACATTGGCACATGAAGCATAACATTGGGTACAAGAAATATAACACTGGTATAAAAAAAATCAGCAGACAGATGATGAAAATCCCTAAACCAGCTTTATGTTTCCCAATCCAGTATAAATTTACCCCTGAAAGAATCAGTGAAAATTAAATGGGTTCGCATTTTATTTATCTATGTTTGTGCCATGGACAATCAGCGCCGCTAGCTGCTCCCCATGATGTGGTAGTGAGGTGCCTATTTTGTGCAATACCTAAGAAAGCTGCTGATCTGTTTTTAACTGGGGATATAATTTCCATTGGTCTAACAAACGGATGTAAACTACAATGAGTCATACGTGCATCTGTCCATGTCTTATTGCTTGTCCATCCCAGTTTCTCCCACACCTCCCCTTTCCTAAACTATTATTCTGGGCTTGATCCGGTCTTTCTTTGACTGTCTGTTCTTCAAAATGGGAAAAACAAGGGTTAATCTAAGTTTAAAATATGCATGATATTAAACACACGATGGTGTTAAACAGACAACAAAAAATACTTTACTCTCCAAAAACATTTCCAAATGAACTGTTGCAATCCAGATTGTGTGGATGGAAATCAAGCCTAAAGTGTTATATTTGGCATTTTTCTAACAAACTGCTGAGTAAATTAAGAGGCATGATTCACCCAACACCTGAAAGCACACAACTGTTTGCAATGCGCCCAACCACGAAGTGCAACACATCATGCATCTTCCAAGTGTCAACATAATGCCACGAACTAAAGTTTGCAGGCATCTTGTTGGTAGGGGGTTGTTTCCTTATAAATAATTGCCAGCTGGTGACCTCCTGTTCTTTACTGTATCCATTACAACAAGCTGCAGCAGCTTTGCTCTTTGCTTTCAGCAGGGCAGTTAGAGAGCCTGACATTTCATATATCCACACCCCTGCCCAGAGTACAGCTTGAGGTTGTGGCATTCTGGGCCCCATGCAGTAGCAGATGTACCATATGCTATAGCAGATGCAGTGTATAGTGTTGCCCCTCTGAGGCACCCCATGGAGCAAGGAGACAGAAGCTGGCTGTGATAAGGCAGGATGGGAAAAAGCATTTTAACTGAAAACAAAGATGACACGTTTAAATAGCAGGGATTGGTGGCCAAATGTCAGGATCAACCTGATTGAGCCATCTGTCTTCTTCCCCAACACATCTCACATCCAGCTCCAGCAGGCTGCCGCCAAAGCTCTGCTTTTGCTAGCTCTGGGGAAGTGGGAGAAGGCACAGAGGAGAGACAGACAGAGTGGAAAAGGATTGTCACATGATGAAACAAAGCAGCAGCCAAGTTTGGGCTCTGAACTGCCTCCCTGATAAATGGGAGAAGTCTGAAGAACACTGTAGGTCATGTGAATTCTGGTTGTGTGTGCAGACCTCTTGTGCTTAACCCCTTCTCTACAAAAGACACAGGGATTTTAAGAGAGACAACAGAGCAAAGGAAGACTACATCACAAATGGAGGTGGAGAAATTTCTTGTCAGTCAGCCAAATAGGATGATGATAATTGCCGTGATAAGCTTTACATTGGGAAAAGGAAAACTATAATACCAGTCATTTTGAACTTTATGCCCGTCTTCAAACCAACCTCTACTCACGACTTGGAGATTCAGAAAATGTTAGTTAATACTCTCTCTCTCTCTCTGAGACTCTAAACCATGCTAATCTACAACGAAACCTCATACAATTTTCTCTCCCCTCCCCCCCAACCTTTCTTGCAAAGACTGAAACATGGGGCACTCTAATTCTAGGCCCCTGCTGTCATTTTATCCAAACTCCAAACACCCGTGTGCTAGTAGATACTAGTACATATAGAACAGCATAGCTTGGCAGAAGAGCTGGGTTCAATCAGTTGTAGGGGGGATAATCTTGGGGCTGTCCATGTAAGAAGCGGCAGAAAGAAGTCCATTTTCTTTGAGGCAAAGCTATCCAAAAGGTGCCTCAGAGAGGAGTAGAACCTGGGAGATCAGTCCCAAAGAGAAAGGCTGCTCTGGGGGAGAGGACTTATTAGGTAGCATAGCTGCTTCCCTTCCAACAATGGATGCTGGAATTCATTCTTCCAGGGCTCTTTTCCCACAGCAGAGGACAACCTGGGAATTATTTAAGCTATAAAGATTTGCCAATACAAAGTTCATGCTCAACTCATCCCCATATCCACCTTAGCTGTCCTCTTACAGCATTTTAATTCACTCTTACCCAAACTGAAATGCCTCAGCATTGACATAGCAGTGGTACTAAAAGCCAGAGCTTGGTGACAGAATAAGCGGGGCATGAACCAAGACAGGATTAACAGTTGCTGCATCATCTCAGAATGGAGATGCTCTGGCTGTGGAAAGCTGGACAGCGCGGGAACAACAGTGTGAGGAACACGTGTGTGGCACCTTGTGTGAATGTTTGGCACCTCATTTACTGTCGGGCTTGCTAGGCTTGCTAAACAGAGCAATGAGGGAAAAGGAAACGATATGAGGGGAGATTCATTATCTTTATGAGCATTTCCCTCCATTTCTTTCTTTCTTTCATTTTTTTAAAGGAAGAACCAGGATTTGTAAGTTTATTTGCATGATGCTGAACTAGTCCAAGAATCAAAGGCTATGCCAAACAGTATCTAAAAGGGATTTCTGCTACCTCATGGTCACCCCCCCAGGAAGTGCAAGACTACTTAAAGTAGATTAGACAAAACCCTGGAAGAGGAAGTATAAGGTACAACCCTGCCATAATGCCCCAGTCTGCCCAGGTAAATGAGATCTAACCAGCATTTTCAGTGTGTGTGTCTAGAAGACACACCAACTGCTACAGCTTCCTGAGCCTGACGAAGGGTTTTTGAACCCGAAAGCTTGCTTAATAACTATTCTCCAACCATTTGGGTTGGTCTAATAAAAGATATCAAATTCACCCAAGGAACCTTGTCTGCCTGTGTCTAGAAGAGGTTCATGAATCATCAAGATTTTATTATGTAGGCAGATGCTCTCTTTCCTAAGCCATCCACCCTCATACTCAACTGTCTTTGTATAGCTGAGGAAGCCTGTTTCCTAGTTAACAACATTCTCAAGAAGATCCGTCTTCCTTTCCTCCATGCAACACCACAGCTATTACCAAATTGACTAAACTCTCCAATGGTCTCCTCTACCCATTGTTTTGTTTCTCTGCGTTTCACCCTTTTCATCCACCGTGTTACACTGCACCTTTCCAAATCATTTTAGTTAATTCCTGCTTTCAGTAAGCCTGAGTCCATTTCTGCTGAGTCCTTGCACAGTGCTCCAGTATCACTTTGCAGAGAAATACCCCAGAACACACAGGCTAAGGACAAAAATTACACATAAACCAGTATAAGTGATCAGAAACTAGTTGAAGTCTGTAATGCAACAGAAATTTAATGCACATAAACTGCTTTCAAAATGGTCAGAACCAGTTTAAGATAAACCTGGATGGATGTAGTATCAGATTTAACTGATTTAGGTTAAATTGGTTTATTAAACTTCTGTCCCAGATCCCCTCCAGATTCAAGTTAACTCACAGCCCCGCCAGCATCCCAGGATGCTTTGCACATCCCCAGCAAACCCCACCCCCCAACACACACAGGATGAGCAGGCTAGCCTTGGCCCAAGCTGTCTGCTACAGCTGAGCAGGAAAGCATGTTTTAGCACCTGTTGGCTTCTGGCCTGAGCGAGCCACTGCAGGCATGTGGCTGCATTTCCAAAATCAAGGGAATGACTGTTCACTTGCTTATCAGCTCAGTCTCTGCAGTTTAAACTAACCCACAAAGATTGAATCAATTCAGCCTCGGGCTTTTTGACAGTCTGTACTTAGTAATGTTGTGGGTATGTCTACACATGTAGTTACACGCATCTAAACTTAATGCACCTTTGTTTAAGGCATATTAAGGCAATTTAGGAATGTGTCTTCATGTAGACATGTTAATGTGTATTAAATTTAAGCTGGTATAGCTAAATTGCATTAGCCCACGTGTAGCCATGCTAATGCATATTAACGGGTGTGCATTAATTGATGCACACTGAGTTAATGTGCATTAAGAGTCTACACATGGGCTAAGAAGACTTGGCTATGCCAGCTTAAATTTGGTACTTACTTTAAGCAGATATCAAATTTAGGCAGGATTAGGCTAAAATCACCATTTTTAAGGCACATTAAAGGGCATACACATGTGGACATGTGCCCTTAACGTGCCTTAAAAATGGTGATTTTAGCCTAATCCTGTTTAAAAGGGTCACGTGTAGACAAGCTCTGCATGAAATAGAAAGTCTAGAATGGATGGACCACAAGACAAAAGGGCCGAGTCAGCAATATGAACAGCCTTTGCAAAAAGAAGCAAAGCTTCAAGACAAGTAATAGAAACCATTCCTGGTTCCTATGTGGAATGAAGCAAACACCTAGATTTGAGCTACTGCAAACTCATGAATGCATTCTGAATTTTGATCTGTATGTTTCCATAGTGATCTTTTCAAAGAGAAAAAGAGGGTGAGCTGACAACTATGGAAACCAAAGTCCCATCTTTTTCTGTGCTGATTTTTGCTTTTAAGTTGTTATGATGAATAAGAAAAAAGAAAATTCAAGTATATTTCCCTGTGAGTAGTGATTTTTTTCTTTTTTTCTTTTTTTTTAAAGGAATCAGTTTTGTAGCTACAGTTTGTGACTAATATTTACTTTGAAACCAACAATAAAAGCTTGTCACTAGAAAATAGAGCATACCCTGTTTACTATTAGTAGCAGTTTGCTGGGAAATAATTACTTAAGGGAACATTAGTTTTATTAGGTCTGAGGGTTTCTGTCAGAATAATGGCTTTGGATAGCACATTAGTCTGAAAAGATTCCATTTTGTCCTTGGGGTAATATAAATCCCTTAGAGGAGATAATGCACCACCAGAAGAACATGATAATGAGTAAAGCAAACAGAAGCAAAAAGATAATTACATTAGAGAATTATCCCTAGACAAAATGCAGAATACAATGAAGATCACAGCAGGGTACAGTGAAGACTACAATCTTAGGTCCAATATTATTTTTTACCTTCCCACAAATCCACTGTCTGGAAAATATCTGTTGTTCTAACTCCGTAGACTTCAGCAGCTTTTAAGAACTGAGATATCTGCTCCATCTGCTTGAAAGCCATTTTTGATTCGGAGATCTTTGGAATAGGCTCTTTTCCCTTTGGATGTAAACTGTTTATTAACTTGCACAACAACTAAGAGATAAAAATAGAAGCAGAATTTAAAACACAGTTAGTTCCAGATCAGTAAACCAGAAGGTAATTTCTGTGTGGGGGATTACACTGAGCAAGAGCTCTGACATGGGTAGAATCTCTTGGGGAAATCATTTCTTTAATTAAAAAAAAGAGAGAGAGAGAGAGACAGAAAACTACAATTGGCAATAATCTAAGTGCATAAAAATCCTATTAAAGCTTTCACTTAATGATACTGATAGCCTGACTAAACAAATCTTGGTCTGCATTTGTCAGAGGTTATGTAAGAACTGACAGCAGAAGAAGAAAAAAGCCCCAGGCCTGAGGTGAAACAAATTAAACAGAATCAATTGAAATACTGTTAAAGCCACTTTGGCAAAGATTCGCTAATTAGCCAAGTCTTACAGCACAATGCAAACAGCAGCATCTGTGTTTATTCACTAAACCAATGGAATACAACGTAAGAGTTTCAGAATTATTCCCAAAGGGAAGACAAATACGACATAATCTAATACACCAAGGTTTTTTCTTTCTGTATACATTATATATTATATGATATACTATATTTATATAATATACTTCAACGCTATATGTATTTTTTTAAAGTACCTGCTTCATTTAAAAAGCAAAACTGGTATAGCTGCATGAGAAATGATAGTGAAGGAATGAGTCATCTTGTATATGTTATATTCATATCCATCCCAACATGCTGGCAGAAAAAGAAACAATCTGAGATGGAAACATTTCCTGATCAGAAGGAAATCAGTATATTAGTTACTTGGCAATGAGCTCTAGCAAATTTAGCCAGATGAAAACAGAAAATTATGGGACATGTTAATGTACAATAATTCACTGAACGTGGAGTGAATGCAATATGTGAAATAAGATAACAACACTTACTGTTCCATCCATCAACCATTTTTGAAAATGTTGCCTTCCAGGAGGTGGCTGCTCTATCTTTTCTCCGCACTGTGTCATAATCCAGTTCACCAGCCTGGTCTCTAATTCTGGGTCATATTTCTGTTCAATCTTTTCTTGCACTTCTCGGCTTAAGCCATAGCTGGGTCCTCTGTTAGCCATCTCTGAAGCAAAAACACAGATCATTAATTTAGAAGGTTCTCATCATGCAGATGGAAAGCAGCATAAAAGAATGAAAGAGGAAAGAGTTCAGCATATATGTTACACAGATGAACTGCCAAAATCCAAAACAAAAGCAAGTAGGGGGGAGAAAGGGTATGGGTGGGTGTAGATGTGTGATAGTTGGGGGTGGGGAAAGTAATTCTCTTATAAAAAAAACAGAACAGAAGCAAAAATCAAATTACAATTTAAAACAAAGTTGCAAATGAAGCTTCACCACAGGAACAAAGAGGTTATAGAACAGCTTCAGAGGATTGTTCTCTCTGTCAGTAAATCCCAAAGTCCTTTCAATTTGCCTACCTAATATCTGCTAATACAATGAAGGTTATACATCGAAGCTCAAGGGATCCTTTTTAAGATGCAATCGGTCCTTCTCAGCACCAGCGCAGGTCTAGCAATCCGGGGACCATCAAATTGAGAGCATCAATAAGTTTAAGAGGAGATGGAGGCTGATGCAACGCCCTGCTGCTGCTGCAGCAGCAGCAGCATGGTGATTTGAAGAATGCTGTATCGATTTGATTTTCCTTGCATATGAGGAGGGTCAAAGCAGGGGCGTTGCTAAGAGCCATTAATGAGGCCTGCCTACTCAGTCACAGCCAGGGAGTCCAGTTTATCTCTCTCACTCATCTGCAGTCAGCTTCCCTGCTCTGTGCTGTTCACTTTCCAGATTCAGTTTACTTGTGTGTGTTCATCCCATTCTATTCAGCCCCCTGCAGCATCAGAGCGCCATTTTAGCACTCTATAGAGTTAAAAGATTTACAGGAGAACTGAAGTCGGTATTCTTCCACTATCCCCATGTAATGAAAACAATAGATTTTTGAATGGCTGAAGAATCTTCTTTTTCCTGCTCTCTACCTTAAGTGCTAGCATCCTTGAAGGCTGCAGAGAGGACAGTGAGAGACTGTCAACTGGGGCATCATAAGGGTTGGCAGGGTAAAATTAAAGGAAGAGTAAGTGACTAGGCAAAAGAAAAAAAATAGAGGAAAAGCTTAACATATCTTCCTTGCCACATGATGTATTATCTTATCAAATAGTCTCCCATGGAAAGTGCTAGAAGCCCTTTCACTTGGGACATTAAAGACATGCTTGGACTAAGAACTAGCCGACATGACGTAGGAAGGGCCAAGTCTTCAGTTGGAGTGAGTCGGCACAGATCTGTTGATGTCTAAGATGCAATTCCAGTTTTTGCTCATTGATTTTACTCCCTTATTACAGCAGCAGGGGATAGACTTGATAACCCAAGATGTTTTTCTTCTAACTTGCAGTTTTAGGATTTGTAAAGAAAACCCCTTTTACAGCTGTTCTAGTCACACAGGCTGCATTAAACAGCGTTTGTCCTTGCTCTAAATTTGTCCTGAGCTAAAACGGTTTCTTCCGGACGCACGAATCACGTCACCTCTGTATACAAGGAGCCTGATGAGGCCTGATGCAAATTCAAAATCAAGTCTTTTCCAATTAAAATTTCTCCATGATTGTTTTTCCTTTTTACAACTTGTCTCCCACTATCTTCTCACCCATTTTGATCACATTTGGAAGATCTCAGATTTATATTACCCAAGATGCCCTGAGGCCTAAGCAGACTCAGGAGATGAAAAATTTAATAGAGTACCTCATTCATTCTTCTCTGCTACAAGCATTTAATTTAGTGCTTTCCATTTCATGCACTGGTAATTTTAAAACCCCTGAAATATTTTCTTACATAATTCAGCTGTTCCATAGTGTGTTACATGACAAAGCTATTATTTAGGTCCTTTCGGTGCCATAGGGCACATTGTTATAGGCTCACTGAATGGAACCACTACAGAAAACAAGGACAAAGACATCAAACCAAGCTTTCAGAAGGTGAGAAATTTAAGTTGCATCAGTCACAGTGAGACCAGTACATGAATACGATTGTCTTTCCACACAAACTAATGGTTAAGAGCCACAGCATGCACTATTCAGCCTACTGCCACATGGAGTAGAGGGAACTTGGGGTTTGCGCTTACAGCTCCATCTTAGCATTCTTCCAGTAAAGGGTGGTTACGTGTTGTACATCTTTCCATGGAAGTAGCAGAGGAGTCAGGACCCACTCTGGGTGGGATATAAAGAAACTGTCCAGCTTCACAGCTGTTCTCAGGTCTATTCACAAAAGGATGCCCTTCCATCCCATCACATCTAGGCCCATCAACTGCCTGTGGAACCAGCTCTCAAGGGAATGTTCTACCCAGAGGGAGCTATGTAAAGTTCTGGACCATTTTTAACAAGTCATAGAAAAGAAGAGAAGTTTCCAAAAATGGGAAGAAAACTAGTGCCGTGTCAAATTTTAAAAAAGCTAAATGGGAAGATGTGAGTTAATACAGATTTATCACTCTGACAATCAGTCCTAGAGCAAAAAAAAAAAAAAAAAATAGGCCAGCAGTTATGGAATTGGAGAATTACAAGAAAGTAATTTGGTATTTATTAATCAACATGATTTGAAGCAGCTAGATTGTGTCAAAACAAACCACATCATTTTTATGAGATGTCTATAAGACAGTTAGCTTGGGGTGGCACGACAGAGTGAGAAATTAAATGGTTTAAATGTGGGTTAACTGATAGGTCTTGAAATACAATATAAATGAAGACTCATCATTGACCAGATACATTTTAATTGGGTCCCACAAGGTTCAATTCTAGGCCCTGTTATATTTAACATTTTATCAGTGACCAGGATGCAAATAAAATCACTTGCCCTAATATCTGCATGTCATTTATACAAATGACAATGAAGAAAAAATGAAGAAGCAAACTCTTTATCCACAACCTACAGAAATTCTTTAATAGGCCAAACAGGGGCAAACAATAGATTTGACAATATGGCGCAATAGAAAATTGCAACAGAAGTAGAAGATTGCAACTGATCAAGGGCTCTGCTCTGGGAAATGATGTTTCTGAAAGAATTCAGAAAGCCATAGAGGACAATCAGCTTTGCATGAGTTCTTAGTACAGCCCTGCAGCTGAGAGGGCTAGCACAATCTTTAGACACATAACAAGGGGATGAGAAGCAAATTTTATGGCCTGCCTTGTGCTATAGATTAAATAGGTAATCACACTGTTCCCTTTTGGCCTTCAAATCTATTAAAATGAGATATAAATGCTGGGAAAAAAAAGAATTAACTTACCCGTGGTGCTTATTTAGATATGGAGTACCTGGATCATACTCGGTATCTGTAGAGAAGGAGGATGAGAGAACATCGATGCCCTCAATGACACAAATATACAATCCTAACACCTATTCAGATTCAACACTTTCTTCCTGCATCAGTTGCTGTTACACCACTGGACTATCTTATTGGTCTGAGGCTTTAACTAGGGTACAAGTACAGTTATGCCCAAATCCATTGAGCTGGCCTTCACCATATCACAATAGACCCCTTAACTGTTAAATCTGTAGTATGCCTTTGGCCATAATCGTAACACTCTTCCAGGCAGATATGGGGGAATATTATCCAGTCTTTTAGACAATGCACTGCACCCTAACACAGCTGAAAACACAATCAATGTATATGTTTACTTGAAAGTGAATTTCAGTGTTATCAGTTGCTTTCCTTAACTGCTAGATGTGTGGTTTGCATGGTTCTTCTCTACAATGTCTGATGAAAAAGAGCAGACCACTGAGTCAGCTACACATGCCACTATTTTCTACGTAGGTAGGAATGACCTTGGAGAAATAGGACAATTTCTCATTTGAACATACTGTTTTAGACAGGGTTTCAGTGCTGTATATTACAGCAAGACTGAAGAGTTTCCAATACCCTATCAGCTGCAGAGTCATAACTCATTCCAGGTTCTTCTCGGAAAGACAAATATGCATTTTTATGTGGTTAGAAGTAGCATGATGCAATAAATCTCAGGGTCCCTATAATGACTGCCAGTGGGATTAAGAAAAAGTATCTAACCAAAATTAACATAAAAATGACAGAGCAGGAGGCAGGGCCCCACTCAGCTTGTGTGAAAAGTACCATTGTTTGCATTTTTTCAAAGGGGCAAAAACCAGGATGAATTGAAAGCCTTTCAAAAAGGCAAACACTTAATTGCCATTTAACTAAAAAAAGGAGCTGTTAGATATAATAGAGTCAGACATTATGGCAAGAGAAGGACAAAAGTAGAATATATACTGGCTTACTGTAAAAATAAATATATGTTAAACTGCATTAATAAAGCTGAGCACTCAGAAAACAGAAAGCACTTGCTCAATGGTTAAAGTCTTTAAACATAAAAAGAATAGATTGTTAAGCAACAGGGTCAACATACTAGTATTAGTTCATCATTAAAAACAGTCTCATTTCTATATGGTTTATAGCTACCACTATAATCTTATATACTTGAATCTTTTTTCTCCCCTGAAAATGCTTTTTCTCCAATGTATGCATCAGGGTTGTACCAAAATGCTAGACAACTTGCATTCCCAGCTTCAAAAGACATTAGATTTTGCTTTGTGAACTAAATAGCACTGTGGCTTTGCAGATGATCTGAAACAAAATGTCAGTCAAAAGTATATAACTGGTCACCTGGATAAATTATATTTTGTGATTACCTGTTTATCATTACAATTTAACTGGGAAGGGGAGGAAAATTTTTTTTTCCTGTTTTGTTTTTCAAAGCTGAAATTTTTAGGTCTTGAGCTGCATATTGGGCAAGAATGTACACTACTAATTTTAATGACCTGGACGGGATGAATACAGCCAGGTATTGACAATACACTAACTAAACTTACATTAAAATCAGCTAGACATCCCAGTTGAGTTCCACTGTCAATATCCAGAGGGTCTTTGTATCATGATAGCTGGGACAGGATTCTCAGCCCGAATGTGTCTGTAGTAAGTAGTCAATAATGGATGAGCTAAAGAAACCTAATCAAACCTACCACAAGGCTAGGGAGGTTTGGCGGCAGCATGGGGGCAGGGGGATGGATATATTATATTAATTCCAGGAAGCTAAAAGGAAATGTTTACGCCAAAACAGAAACAAAGGGTAAATGGTCTCCTAACAGTCTGAAGAGAAACCAATTCAGACTAGACAAATCTGTACCCAATTTTAGTATTTAAAAAAAAAAAATAAAATTAGTGCATGGTACAATTCCAAATGCCCCATAAAGCTTTAAGAAAATAGTTGTGATCTGAATACTTGAAAGCCACTAGATTTTTAAGACTGTTCACTTGCAAGGTCAAACAGCCCATATTGATTGCTGCTATAAGTAGGTAATGTGATGCCATCTTTTTGGTTTCAGTCCATTTCTTACCTGGTGTACACATTACAAAAAGCTCACCAACATTATCAACAGTGATTGGTTAACTTTGCTGGTAGTCAAAGGAGGAAGATCAAGGATTGAACAAATAAATAATTTGGTTCTGATATACGAGACAGATGCGCTAAAATGTCAGTGATCTATTAACCAGCACCGATTGAAAAACTAAAGAAACTTTAGAAACCTCCAAACTTAAGGTGGTGATTACTGCTGGCAAAATGTGATAACCAAATACTTGCCTTGACAATTATAGTTGAAACTGAACAAGAAATTTCAGATAATTTCATTGGTTGCACCTTATATGTTAAAGAAATACATATGCTACGTGCTCAGAAGTTACTATTGATAGTGGGCAATGAATTGGAAAACTAGGTTAAAAAAAAAAAAAAAGAACGAAACAAAGCATGTGCAAAACACTTGATACAGAATTATAAGAATATAGATATTCAAACCATGTAAAATGGCTAAAATGTTTTTTTAGGTATGTAATGCACATTATTGTAACACACAGCTTTCCTACAAAAGCAGAATTTATTGATAGAAAAGGTAGCATTTAAAAATGATTGTCTACGTGATTGTAAAGGAAAAGAGAGGACAGATGCCATTGGCAAATATCCCAAGAGATTCAAAGGCTTTACTGAATGAGACTGGAATCACACCAGAATATGTGAATATTAAATTATCTAGTGACTAGTGTGACTTCCTAAGAAAGGACCCAGCCAAGCAGATAGCCTGGAAAAACCCCCACACTGAGACATCATTATTAGTAGGTTGTAAATCTCTCCAGTCTCAGGGGCCCTAGAGCAGAAAGGCTGAGTATACAATAATCATTCTTCCCTCAAGTTTCCCAACATTGCTATCAGTGGTGCAAATCTAGCATCAGTAAGGAAAACATAAATGAGGCAATGGGTCAGGGCCCATTTTCTTACATCATCCAACCCGGTTTGAACCTATTTAACCAAGTCTAGAGGAAAACGCAGGGAAATGCTATTACTACCGTAGGAAAAGTCTATTTAACAATTACTTTGAGAGAGAGAAATTAAGTTTAGCACTTGAGAAAATGCTGCAAGTCCAGCCAGGAACCCTACAAAATTTTGTATTGTATTAAGAAAATGTTACTGAAGAATCTGCTTTCCAAGCCAACTCATTCAGGAAGTATTGTACATCCAAGCCCCCCATCCTATTTCCACCCACACCACATCCTCCTGTATCATTATAAAATCACTTGAAGCATTTACTGACACAACAGTACTTTATTTGTGACAGGTGACAGTTTTAAGAACAGACTGTTTCAGTGGAAAGTAGAGTTGAACATTTTTAAGAAAGGAATGTTTCAGTGGAAGGTAAAGTTGAACATGTTTCCATTATACAGTTAGACTAGGCATAGTTCTAATGGACATTTTCTCTTCCTTACCTTATCAGAACGGCTACAAATGGAAGGTTAAAGGGACACATTAAAAAAAAAAAAAAAAAAAAAAAAATCTCACTTTTTAGTATGTGAGAAGTCGGATAAGAAGTCTCCAAAGATTTAAGTATAATTGGGGTCCATCTGTTTCAGTCTGTTGCTACATTTTTAGCAATAATTATGCAGCCTTTCTGATGTATAACATAGCCAGGAAAAAAGAAGTGAAAGAACCTGAGGAGAGAGATTTATTAAGCATATGAGTACAAAAGTTGTCCAAGATGTATCAAGGGTAGAACATAGTTTTCAAGTCAGGTTTTGATTTGGTTGAGTCCCTTTAAACTCTTCAGGAAAGAAACTTCACAATCAACTTCCACATTTCAAGTACTAGAAACAACAATATAAAACAAAAATAATTTTCTGAACAAAGTGCTAATTTTCACCAGAAGATGCCAGAAGAGTGAATGCATACACCCTTATCCTCTGAACTTTCACTCAAAGTGTAGAGGAATGGTGAAGTCAATTTTTAAAGGTTGTCCTACTGAAGGGGCTGTATATACTGCATGCATGAAAAATGCTAAAAGTACTATTTGGAAGACAGAATTCCTGAAATGTTCTTATTCATAAATAGACATTTCTTATTCAACGTCTTAATTTGATTAGAGGAACAAGTTATGAAATTCAGAAGAACGGGATTTAAATTGTAAACCGTATCCTTGCTTCCTCTGAATTTATAGTTATGTTTTCTCCTTCCAGCTGGGCTGTGAAAGTGGCAAGTTATGACCTCTTGTTTGTATAGTGATGAAATAGATGCACAAAACAGTACTTAACAAAAAAAACCACTTAGTGCTTCTCTCAGTGTTAACACCAAGGTAAAAGATTTATGCGACTTGAAGAGAAACCAGAGCAAGTTATAACAGATTTGAGATTCTTTTGGCATATGGTGCCCCTAGTGGCTTTAGTCTTTATTTGGTAATCCTGAAGTAATTTATTAATTGAAAATTAATGAAACCAGTGGTCACAAATTATTTTTCTAATTAAACAGTAACCATGCATGGTTTCTGTTATTCCAGCCTATTACCTAAATCAACTCATCTGACATTTCATGGCACATATATTTTATTTCTGGAGAAATAACCTACCTGACAAACACATTCATAATTTAATCCCCAGGTGAGACACCTACTGATTTATATGCTTTACATGCAACTTCATTTCAGCTCTGCAGTGTTCATATTTGCACACATCATGTTTAGTCTATAAAGCAGATTTAGTACCTAATGAACAGAAGTATTCAAGTCCAGTATTAGAGTAAGTACTGGAGGCCAAATCCTTCCTTGTGCTTTCTCCAAGCATGCATGCCAAATTAATATTCACTGTAATGAGTAACTGGGGAAAGTGAAGCCAAAAAGCATAACACTGACAAAACTTTGGCTTTGTTTTAACACTGCTTAAGTAAGGAGTTTAACAAACAGGAAGCTGTGTAGAGTTGACTCATGTAATAACTAAAGTTATAATTTGAACTGAGTAGATATTATTCCCTAGAGACCAAAAAAAAAACAAACCAGTCAGAAAATGCAATTTTTCAAGTGTTAGTGTGTGCATTCAATTTTATGCATGATGTTGGGAACAAGCATTGGTCTATTCGCTTCATTCCTGCCTCAAAATGAAAAACTAACAAAAGCAGAAATACCATGAATTTCAGTCCTGTACGTTGTGCAGAATGTTAGGGCAGAGAGCTAGCTATTCTAAAGTCATAAAATAATAGCCGTGCAATTCCTATCCGAGTGGTGCATCAGGGCTATGATGATTAAGTAGTATAGCACCACAAAGTCCAACTTGCTCATCATATTACATCCCAGGCACAAAGACACTAAGAGCATTATTTTGTTAACCAGGGCTTTTCTTTTCTTTTTTGTTTAGTAAGCAGCAACAAAAAAATACCACCTTATATTTGAAGCTTTTTTTTTTTTTTTTATTATGCTTCATGTTGACTCATTCTATATTCAAAGACACAAATCTCATTAAACATTTCAGCTGTATTTTTTTTAAATGAGCCAAAAAACTTGCATAAAAGTTTCAGGACTCAAATAAGAATGTTACAGCATAAAGCACAATATTTGAAGCGTGTGAAGTGAACGTAAAAATAACTTGTACAGGTCAAATAATAGAAAAAATAAGCATTGGCACAAATCTAAGAAAGGTAAACATATTTCAATACAAAATAGTGTAGGAAACTTGTGAAAAAAGTCACAGATCTGAGGTGGGGGAGAAGTTTCCAAACAAACAGCAGCAGTTTCTTCACATTTTCTACTATTTGTGCAAATGCAGCATTTAGAAAATACCTTTTTTTACAAAACAGAGGTAAAGGAAACAACAGTTAAAGCTTCAGTTCCTTTTGTTCATAGCATCTGCACCTTTTCTGATTCAGCAGTGTTCCACTGCCGTTAAAGACATTTTCAGTTAACACAGAAGAGAGCCATGTGTACTCATGCATTTGTTTTACCATGCAACTCACACCAAGTGTGAAAGCTTATCAATCAAATCATCAACAGTGTACACAAGAAGCTTTGTGTCATCTTTTTCTTTCATCCGGTGTTGGCCAGCTTTGCGGAGGATGATATCAACATCTTTGCTCAAGACATGGTCAGCAACCTGCATGGAAATATGCCAAGGAACATCTTCATCCTTCATGCCATGGATAAGTCTTACAGGGCAAGTTATGGGAATAGGACTAGCTAAGAGACAATGGTTTTCTGCTTCTTTAATGAAATCATATGTCAAACAATAAAAGCCCTCTTCGTTATGTTTTGTTGGCAGCTTCCATTCACCTTTTTCTTCTACTACTTTTTTTACCTGTTGGAAAAAAGAGAAAAAGGCAAAAAATGAATCAAGAGAAACATTCTTTTGAAATCTGCTATTATAGTGGGCTTCAAAAAAATAGATCATGTGAAATCAGGGCTGGAAAGGACCTTGTGAGTTTGTCTAGGCCCTGGCTCAAAATAGGCTTATCCTGACCATACCATCCTAGCCAAGTGTCTGCCCAACCTGCTCTTGAAAAATTTCCAGGGATAGAGATCCCACAACTTCTCTAGGTGACTTGCTCCAATGCTTGACTGCACTTATGATCAGAAAGTTCCTCCTAAACCCCAACCTACATCTCCTCTGCAGCAGCAATAAAACATGGGTCTCTTGGCCACAAACAAGCCTGACATATCCATACAATTGGTTTTAGTCCTGCCACAGAGACTCAAACATGAGGGTCTTCCAACGAACAGCCTTCTTGGCCTTTAACCTAATACTTACAATAGATCTTTCCCCCCACCCCTCAAGCCCTCCATGAACTCATATACTTTTCTCGAAGGACTGTGAACATGAATACTATCTTGCCCATCACTCATTACCATGACCTAATTGTCATCTTTGACTTACGCCACACTGTAGCACAAGTCTTGCAAATTCCTTAAAGCACACTATGTCCAATTCATGGCATCCCCTATTCACACAGCTAAAGCTGTTCCAGGTTCTCATCTCTGTTGCTGCAACATTCTCTCTTTGGCACGGAGAAATGCAGTCATCTCTCATTCACACCCATTCAGCACATAGCTGTGAAGTTGCTAGTTAAAAACAGACAGCTAGGTATATAACAACCAACTCCTGGCATCTTGCTTCTGGCTTGCCATTACCCACAACATCAAGCATACGTTCACTGGTAAAGCCCCTTATAAAGCCTATTCAGTTCCCCACATCTCTCATTTAGGACTGAAGGGCACCTCCAATTTGGCCAACACCAACCATAGCCATCCATTCATTAAGTTTTCTAAACCACCACAAAATTTGACTATTACCTTACTGTCTCTCATGCTGGCAGAAACTGCTAGTAAACTTCTGCCAAATTACTTCATTCAGATTCCTCCTAATCTCTCCTTGTCTACATAACAATGCCTAAGCAAAACTTGAAAAAACATTGTGAGTGTAGGCATACGGAGGCCACTCATGTTCTTTATGATGACAGGACTAATCTCACCACGTTGTTCTATCAGTTGTCTTGTACTTAGATTATAAACCATTGGGGCAGGGACTATTCATTGTTTTGCTCACCTAGCAAGCTAACAACAGGGCCCTGATTTGTGATGAGCTTTTAGGCACTAGAAGTACCTAAAAGCACAAGTTTTAGCTAGTCCTGACAATTCCCTTAAAGAAATACAGGATTTTGCCTACTGTTGATTTAGTTTAGCCACTGTTATAATTCTTTCATAGAAAATAATTTCAAACAAATGTAAACAAAATTAAAAAGGAAAAAAGCTAACCATGAGCATTTACCTCAACAGGAAGCTGGTTAAAAGTTGTTATGACGTAGTCTGCAGCTACAGCTACTCCAACTAAAGCAGCTACTTTTTCAGGGCGCGCTATTGCAGCATGAAGCATCAGCCATCCACCCAAGCTGGATCCCACGAGAATCTTAAAAACAAACAAACAAACAAACAAACAAAAAAACCAAAAAAAAAAAGGAAAAAAAGAAATTAAAGCAATTCTTCTATTTAAAATAAAAAAATCCCTCTGCTTTGTTTTGCAAAGCCTTAGGTACAATTTTGTATAGCTACTTAAACCTGAGTCCTAATCCTGCTGTCCTTACCCAGGCAGAACTGCAGTCATTGCCAGTAGGAATTTTGCCTGAGTAAGTACTACAGGATCTGGCACTTTACTGTTCTTGTTTGGCATGGAAAGTTACTGCTCTCAGACTGAACCACTGTACACAAAATGAAAACTGAAATATAGTTCAGCATCAAGTACATTTCTGACGTTTCATTCTGACAAGAATTGTGCATTATAAATGGTTTATTAATAAAATAGCAACGATTAATAAATATTTCATACAAAAAAGCTTTCACTGCATTACATCAGTTTTTCTAGTCTCTACATACTGAGCTATTTTTCAAGTAGCTTACTGTAATTCCCACTCCTGCAAATGGAAAATATCCATACCTGAAGGGGCTTATTACTAAGGCATCTAAGTTGCAATCATTTCAATACTGACCTCTTGGCTTCATTTTCTTGGCAACTTTTTTTTTTAATCCACCACATTTTATTTTCCTGCAGCATGCTGCTTTGTTATATCCACAGATATTAGTTTGCTTATCAGCATCTACATACTTGGAGAGCTTAGCTGGTAAATTTTACTCAAGATGAATCAGACTGAAAGTTGTAAATTTTGTTTTGTTTTTCCTTTAAGTAGCAGCAGCAGCCATTTGAACCATTCAACTGCATATCTGGCTATTGCTTTTATTTAGAAAGAGAGTTCATAAGATATATTTTAAAATAAATTAAAGAGTAACCTGTGGTCCCTCTGTGAGTTCATCCAGTACTGACAGAACATCTTTTCTCCACTTCCCAATTGTACATTCCTTAAGATGACCATCTGAGCTTCCACATCCTGTATAGTCAAACCTGCAGAGTAACAAACAAAATAAAAGTGTAAAATATTGGTTAAAACAATGCATTTCATTAAAAAAAGCCCAAAACAAACATTGCTAAATATTAGAGATGGTCTTAAGAACACATTATCACAGAGTTTTGCAGGAATGATTAAGAAAGAAAGTGAACATCTCCTTAAACATACTTTCATGTTCATTAAATGGGTGACGCAGAACTCCCATGTAGATCTTGAGATCTATTATTCAGCTTTAACCCAGGCATGTAGACAGTACTTTTCCCAAAACAGAAGTGAAAGATGCACAATGTACCCAAGACTTAATGTCTGCTTCAGGTACTAACTGACTGCTTAAACATGCTTGCCATAACTGAAAATTTTACCGTATAATCTAAGATTTAACAAGCTCTGTACGTTATCAAACTAATTTAATCGAGGTGAGGAACATTCCCTTATCTCACCCAACATATATTACACAGCTTTCCTATGATGTAGCACTTCTACGGAAAGGACACAATTAATAATAATTGCAGAGCTCAAACTTGATTGCTATGGCTTAATGGACAAGTTCAGAGGCATGTGGGAGTGGTTTACCCGAACAGTGAAGCTTGCAAGCTTGGATTTTATGCACGCAAAAAATCTAGCTCAGGGATGTCAAACATAAGGCCTGCAGACTGGCTGCAGCTCATGGAGCTCTATCCGGGCCACTGGGCTATTGGTGGGTCACTAGAAGTTAGAGGATGCCTTCAAGAGAAGTAGACTGCCTTGAGCCTTGGTGGATGTGATGGCAGCAGCCAGAGGGAGCAAAGATTGATACAGCCCTGCTTGGTCTCTTGTCACTTTGTCTAACAGCACTGCTGTCTCCTGGGCATTCTCCTGTGCTGGCCCTGCTGCCACCCTATGATGGAGGATCTACCACCACCACATGCCCCAGGTCAGAGCCAGAGCTTGTGTGTACCCTGTGCTGGAGCCAGAGGTGCCACAGCTTGAGCTGCCACTGCATGCCCCAGGCTGGATCTGACTGGCAAAGAGCTCCAGTCTGGACCTGGCCCTTGGCCCAAGGTAATTTTGACACCCCTGTTTTAGTTAATACCCAACTTACTAACCATAATAGACATGGAGACCTTCAATTTTAAGCATTTCCTTTTCTATGCTGATATCAAATTTCATGCCCTACACAGGTTACAATATGAATGACTATCACTTGAATCTTATACATGTCACAATATATTTTACTAATTGAATGCATTCTCTACATAGGAACAGTGCCCAAATCTTAAATATATATTATGACACTAGGACAAGAAGGGTTTTTTTTGTTTTGTTGCTATACTGCACACTGGTTTTGGATTTTGGCATCTCATTATCTTATGCCTCTCTTTCCATAGAGCTTCTTAGTTCCAAACACCATAATGTTAATCATGTTTGTTTCTCTACACAATTTTCTTGATCGTACCTTACATAGGCATGACCTAAAGATTTGCAGAATTCCTCAAGTGCAATTGCTTTGTGACCATTCATATTTGAATTAAGACCTGGGAGAAAAACAACGCCTGGGTTCTTGCCTTTTAGCTTATGGTAAGCTAGATTTGGACGATCAGGTCGAGTAAGGAAACTGACTGATGACTTCAGTCTGCAAACTAAATAAGAGACACACACTTAGTGACACATTTTATAAAATTAGATCCCTTATAGAAACTAAAATTTTATAATATAGTTTGGCTTCCAAACTGCTAGCCTTAGAATCAATTTTAAAAACACAGTGTTAAAGCCTGTGTATCAGCATTATTAGTAGTGATTCCCAATACTATCAGTTAAAAGGATTCCAAGTCTTGAGGCATCACAATTCATAAGTGATATTCAAGTCATAAAATACCAACAATTTAAAACAGTTCACTCAAGAGGTTAAAAATATGGCCAACTAAGTTATATAGATAGCTTTCACTGATCTGACTAGAGCCTTTGATTCAACGAACAGAAAGGCCCTACAGAAGTTCCTGATGAGACTTAGATACCCGCCAAAATTTTGTTACCATCATTAGACTTCTTCACAACCTGACAGCAACAGTCCTGAGCAATGGCTTAGAAACGGACCCCTTCACTATTACAATTGGAGTCAAGCAAGGATGTGCAATTGCACCAACAATTCTTTCCTATCTATCTCAAAAGATATTCCACAGATAGCTGACAGACTTCCATTTGGTGTCAACATCCGGTATTACATGGACAAGAATCTCTTTAACATGAACCAGTTATGTCCCAAATACAAAATAATAAACATCTCTGTTACTGATCTACAAGATGCTAATGATTGTATCGTGTGTGCCCACTTAACTGAAGAGCTCCAGATCACTCTTGAATGCTTCTGTGAAGCATGTGAAATGCTTGAACTCACTGACAGCTTTATGAAAACCAAGATCCTTTACCAACCCAACCTAAACTGGCCAACTGCTCCTCCATACATGATAATTAGAGAACAATCCTTGGAAAACACTGAGCATTCCCCTACCTGGGTAGTCACTTTTCCAAAAAAAATAGACCGTGACATTAAATACTGGATCAAATCTGCCAGTACTGCCATCTCTAAAAATCACATGTTCAATGATCATGACATCAGGACCCACACCAAACTTATCTACCAGGCTGTTGTCCTTCCTACCCTGTTACGTGGGTGTGAAACTTGGATGAGAAAATTGGGAACACCTGAGAGCCTTGGAATGTTACCAGAGGCAATGTCTACAGAAAATGGTCCACAAACTGGAAGGACAGAAGAATGATGCCAGCACTTGGACTCAAGCAAGCACCACCAGCATCAAAGCCATGTTTTATATAACAGAGCTGGTGCCATATAGGACTTGTCATAGGTGCCTGATAACCAGATCCCAAACAAAACAGGTCCTATACTCCCAACTCATTGATGGTCACTGCCCTGGAGGTGGGCAAAAGAAGAGATTCAAGGACACCTTAAGGCCAACCTGACAAAAGGCAATATTAATTTCAATACCTGGGAGACTTGAATCTGTTCTGACGGAGCCATGCTGTATGACAAAACATCAATTATTTCAAGCAAACTTACCTTGCTTCAAGACTTCACACAAAAGGTAAGGAATTTTTTTTATATCTAGGGAGAGCACACAGGACATTACCTGAACTAAGCCACCTAACCCAGTTAAAGACACATTTTAACTAAGTTCCCCTGTACAAGCAGGTTTTGATAATCTGAGCACATGCTCTTATCCGGGTGCTAGACACCTCCAGAATTTCTGTGATGGGCACAAAACAGACAACCAGTTCGATCTGAGCATCTTGCTTTGCAGCAAAACCCAGACCCCACAGACACATCAGCTTGTGGTCCCAGGCCTCTTACAGACATACAGTTTCACCTGGGAGAGGTGCTGCTCTGCCAGGAGAAGCCAGAAGTGCACAGAAGTTCAGGTTTTTTCCCCTGGAGTAAAAATGGCTGCTGCAGGATAAAAACAACCAGATTAGCTCCCTCCCAGATTTTCTCCTCCAAAAGCAAAAATGCCTGTCCATACAGTGGCATCTCTCAGAAGACAGCAGCTTCTGCTACTCCCCCAAAAGGGATCCTTAGCCTTGCTGCACTCAGACTCACTAGACTCGGCTGCACCAGCTGGGAGCAAAACAGCAGTGTTGCCAAGTCTCAGGAGAAAAAAAAAAAAGCAACACTGCCTTTAAAAACAAGCTCAACCTATTTCAAACAGACAGGAGTGAGTTGAATCAATTTTTTTAGATTTTGTTTTAAATCTAAAAAATTCAAGCGAGTTAAAAACACAAAACAGCCCGGTTCTTCTAAGTGGACTTGGCCACACTAAAGCACATCGTCCCCACTCAGGCCGTAGGCAACGGAACCCTGGGCACGGCTAGCCAATCAGGGCCGCGCACGCACCGCTGCCACCAGCTACCAGACAGACTAAAGGGGCCTGCAGCGCACGAACTGCGTGCGCACAGGGCACCCCTCCCGGTCGGGAACACCTGCACAGGGTTCCGGGAGCCCCAAGACGAGCACAGGAGAGCTGCCCTGCCCCGCACCGCCTACGCCAAGACTCGCCACCGCCCCCACTCCACCACTCACCCGGCACAGCCCACGAGCCATCCCCAGCTCCGGGACACCAGCACACTGCCCCCCGCCACAGCGCCCGTGCCACCGCCATCTCACCGCCCCGCCCTCCAGCACTGCCAGGTGCGCATGCGCCCCGGCGAGCGCTCCTTTCCTTCCCCTCCCCGTTTCCGCATGCGCTCTGAACCCCAGAACAGCTTGGAGGTAAGGCGGGGGCGGGGAAATGCGCATGCGGAGCAGATTGTCTGGTTAGCTCATGCGCCACAAGCCTGATGCGCGTGCGCATTGAGCTGCTTTGCCCCGGCTTGAGGGGGTGGGAGGGCGGTAGAGCGTGGGCTCTGCGCCTGCGCGGCACTTTGGCTGATTCGCTCAAGCGCCTTTAGCCTCTCAGGATGACGGGGTGCGCATGCGCCTGGAGCCTGATGCACGCTGAAGGTTGCGCATGCGTTTGGAGCTTGTGCGACCGTCCCCGCGCACTGCCCCAGGGTTCCCGCGGGGCGGGATGGGGGAACGAGGAGCGGCGGGGGGTGGTGGGAGCGGGGGGCGGTCCGGGAGCACGCAGGCGTGCAAGCACGGCCCGCAAGC
This sequence comes from Alligator sinensis, assembly GCF_000455745.1. NCBI lineage: Eukaryota > Metazoa > Chordata > Crocodylia > Alligatoridae > Alligator > Alligator sinensis. The sequence continues at coordinate 403,605 of NW_005842577.1, forward strand.
TGCACCCGGGTCTCGGCCACAGCAAAAGCTGCTCTTAGTAGTTTTGTAGGAAAAAAAGCAAAACAGCAACCTCCCTCCACAGGGCTGCCTGTCTATAAAAAGTCGAAAAGTACTAGAGGGGTGTAGATTGTAGGATATAGGCAGACAATGTTCTTTGGGCGAATCCTGCATTTCTTATTGGACTGACTCAAATAGTTGGAAAAATTCTTTGCAAGGTTTGGGGTACAAATACCCCTTGATGCTTCCTCAGCCTGATGAAGGACATTTGTTCCTGAAAGCTCACAAAGAAAGATTTTTTCTAAGTATTTGAGTTGGTCTAACAAAAGATACCGGATTTACCCAGACAACCTTGAGAAGCCCTACACTAACTCATTGGGGCAGAAGCTTTCCTAAGCCGTGGCTCACTTCAGCTGCCCTGGTTTAACCTGTGCTTGATGGCCATTCTCACGGACAATTTGGGACCAGGCCAGGGAGATAGCCAGGGAATGCCTGGGGTGCCATGCACCCCATTGGAAGTTGCCTCAACATTTGCATGGCTAGGTGACCCGTGAGAGAAACCCAGAAAGATTTCAACCAGGAATCCCCAGTGCCCAAAACATTTTTCACCTGTTGCTGGTCCCCCTGAAGTGGTTGCAATGGAAGACCTGCTCTATAATTTTCCTGTAGTAAAAAAAACAAGCGACAACCAAGAACTGGCATTTTCCCAAGGGGTGTTTCAATGTGGAAACAAGTTGAGAGCTACTGGATTGGTCGTCTTGTCTCTTGTGCCTCAGTGTCATCTGCTCTTTGCTAGCTACTACTCAACTGCTGTATAAGGGTGAAGTTACTGTCATGTAGAAAATGCTTTAAATTTCAGCCTTGACAAAGTTACAGATCATACATACTAAGGGCATGTGTTACTCTTCCTCCTTTTAGCTTCACTTGGGTCTGTCATTGTTTCCTTACCACCCTTTCTGCATAACATTCAGCCAAAGTAGTCCAGCAAGCAAAATGCAGCATGTTTACTATTTCATATAGCTACCTGATTTTGATCACAGTGAGGGTCATTTTTTAAATTCACACTTGTGAGGCGAAAAACCTTAACACAATGAACAAGTACAAACCTTAGTTCATTAAAAGTAGTTCATGAGACAATCTGATAGCAAGGTTAGGCTGAGCCTGAACTGCAGTTCATCTCCTCCTGCCCTCATATTTTGTACCTGAAAAGATGTACGTACATGTCAATTGCTTTGTTGCTGTTTCTTCCGCTTATTAATCAACATTTGGATTCAGCAATTTCTCCATCTAGTGGTTGTTTGCAGTCAGTAGCTCTTTGTAAATTTGTTTGCCTCAAATTCTGTCTTAAGTTATCTCCACATGGTTGTCACTCAGGTCAATTGGGCTGAAGCTCCCTCATGCTCCAGCCAGCCTCTCTCCAGCACATTCAGAAGTGAGGAGCAGCCCTGGGCTGGCAATTTGATCCCCAGGATCCTTGCCAGCTGGGACCCCTTGCCAGCCAAGGCTGCTCTACCCAGGCTTCACGTGCTGTACCTGAAAACACTGGAGCTGATTGCCCTGGAGTTAATTGCTTCAGGTGCAAGTTCAAGCAGCATGTCCAAGAGCAATTTACTTTGAAGCAATAAGCGCTGCAGTTTATTCAAGTGCTATAATTGCATGTGTAGATGCACCCAAGGAATACCAAAACTTCACTGTGATACACTGGGGTGCTTGTACAAGACATTTACTGCGGAGTAAACTAATTAGCTCTGCAGTAAGTGTCTCAGTGTCTACACGTACAAGGCTATTAGCTTGGAGTAAACTAATGAACTCTTGTACTTGTAAATACCTAGCTGAATTGGCTGTGGCACAAGTGTGCTTCAGTGTGGGGGCTGCCTGTTGGCTAGCCCCACACTAGCCCTTGTGCCCCCTGCAGCCCCTCCGGAAAACGCTGAGCCAGCTTGGAACAGCCCCAGGTTGGCAGGCTGAGCTCCAGGGCTCTGTCAGCTAGGGCTGCTCTAACTGGGCTCAATGTGCTGCAATCCCTGATGCATGTGTAAATGCGGCACCCAGGGGCAATGAATTCTGGCATGACAAGTGCCAAAGTTTATTGCATTGCATTAATATGCACATGTAGATGCACCAAGTTAGCGTTCAAATAGTTCTATCGTGGTAAATTATGAGTCTGCTGCTGAAATAACTTGCAAATGTTCAGTAAATTACGACATCATGGTTTGGGGGCAGGAGTTACATCAGAGTACTGAAATTTCAGAAAAGACTTTTGATATGCAAAGTAAATTTTGAAACCAATCAATAGGTTTTCAAATTCATAGATGCTAGGGTCAGAAGGGACCTCAATAGATCATCGAGTCCTACCCCCTGCATAGGCAGGAAAGAGTACTGCTGGGTTTAGATGACCCCAGCTAGATGCCTATCTAACTTTCTCTTGAAGACCCCCAGGGTAGGGGAGAGCACCACCTCCCTTGGGAGCCCATTCCAGACCTTGGCCACTCTAACTGTGAAGTTGTTCTTCCTAATGTCCAGTCTAAATCTGCTCTCTGCTAGCTTGTGGCCATTATTTCTTGTAACCCCCGGGGGCGCCTTGGTGAATAAAACCTCACCAATTCCCTTTTGTGCCCCCGTGATGAACTTATAGGCAGCCACAAGGTCATCTCTCAACCTTCTCTTGCGGAGGCTGAAGAGGTCCAGGTGCCCTAGTCTCTCCTCATAGGGCTTGGCCCGCAAGCCCTTAACCATACGAGTGGCCCTTTTCTGGACCCTCTCCAGGTTATCCACATCCCTCTTGAAGTGTGGCACCCAAAACTGCATGCAGTACTCCAACTGCGGTCTGACCAGTGCCCGATAGAGGGGAAGTATCACCTCCTTGGACCTGTTCGTCATGCATCTGCTGATGCACAATAAAGTGCCATTAGCTTTTCCGATGACTTCGTCACACTGACGACTCACGTTCATCTTGGAGTCTACTAGGACTCCAAGATCCCTTTCCGCTTCCGTTCCACCAAGCAGGTCATTTCCTAGGCAGTAGGTATGCTGGACATTTTTCCTCCCTAGGTGCAGCACTTTGCATTTCTCCTTGTTGAACTGCATTCTGTTGTTT
>NW_005842577.1:407225-444954 GCF_000455745.1 Alligator sinensis
ATGACATCAGCCAGTGCCTTCAGTACCCTCGGATGGAGCTCATCCGGGCCTGCCGACTTAAAGGCATCCAGTTCCTCCAAGTGACTCTGCGCCATCTCAGGGTCTACGCGTGGCAGTCTGGTGCCTTGCTGCTGCCTCTCTACAATCCCAGTGAGAGCCTTGTCTTGCCCCTCACTTAGGAACACTGAGGCAAAGAACTCGTTGAGGAGTTCAGCCTTGTCCCCCCTGTCCGTCACCAATTGCTTCTGCCCATTTAGTAGGGGTCCTATTCCACCCTGGGCCTTCCTTTTACTCCCTATATATATCTAAAAAACAATTTTTTGTTATCCTTTACTTGGGATGCCATCCTCAGCTCCATGGTAGCTTTGGCCTGTCTAACTGCCTCCCTACAAGTACAAGCAGAGGAGGTATACTCCTCTTTGGTAATCTCTCCCCGTTTCCACTTTTTATATGCCCCCCTTTTAGTCTGCAGGCTGCCTTGGGAATTCATAGAATCCCATTTTAATCCTTAGTTTCCAGGACTGGAAATTCACAAATTTATTCAGCGTAAAATGTATTATATTATATAAAGAAGCCAGATTAATGAAGGTATATGAAAAGGGTATATGAAAAGGGTGGGACTACTAAATCTATACTTATTTTCCCCATAATTATTTTATGGAAGATTTGTAAAATAGCTTTCCTTTTTTAAATTTATCCTCAGTATTAACAATGTGTGCAATACAAATAATTATACTGAAAAGAAAGGCAAAAATATTCCATAATGAAAAGAACAACCACTACTATTAAAAATTCCAAAAAGAAACATCTTTTTAAAAACATTTATTTTACCATCTTCATTGCATCATGCAGGATACAAAAATCTCAGTTAGAAAACTTGTGTAACCATACTTAGAAGTAAAATCAAGGTACATCAGAAAAAAAATATATAATTACAGAAACCAAAGTAATTCATTTCTGATTTTGTTTTTATGTTTTAATCTCATTAGATTACAAGATTCTTGTAGTTGTGATCTGCACAGAAGAGAAACATTATCCTTTGTGATAAATTCAATCTTTCAGGAGGCATCAAGTCAAATCTGGTGCATGTCACATCTAATAATATACTTCTAGAACTGTGTGACCTGTGTATACCACAAAAAACTATTTCATACCTGTATATGCCAGATACTGAAGTTTAAAATCGTTCAATATATTGAGTAAGCATATTTATTTCTGCTTTCAGCTTTCAATTTGCTTAATCAAATGCCATTATCTTTTTTGGAGGGAGGTAGGGCATTATTCTGTCTGCTTCAATTACATGCTCATTATGGCACACAAATCCAGAATACTAAAAACTTCATAAAATTATATAAAAGATTTCCTTTAAGTTTAGGTTCCATTCATTAATATTTTATTGTTACACAACAATTATCAAGGGTGAGAAAAAGATTTAAAATAGAAGAATATTTGCAAGGAACGTATCCAGTTTAACACACAGATCCTTTTATCCTCTTTTGTTTAAAAAAAAGTGGGGGGGTTGTCACTTTTCGTAGTTAAGTTTTGTGTTTATATTACTGCTTAGCACATACTTAGGGTTTGACCCCTTTCAGCTCTACCTTACTGTATAACATAACCAAATTCTAAGCCAACGCCTACCTTGAAAAATTTGCTCCTTAAAATACTTGCCTCACTTAAGTCAATAAGAGTTCAGGCAGTGACTTCAGTAGAATCAGCCACTGGTATCACCGAGGTCACCACATCATGTTCAACTGGCTTAGATTTAGGCACAGAAGCTGCTGCCTATACACATACTGGTTTGCATTCTAATTAGAATGCATCAGAGCAGACTTGATTAATCGAGTCTGTTCCACATTCTAATTAGAATGCTCCAGCGTAGCCTCACTGTCAAATGTATAAGCTCCTTTGTGCTTTACAATGGCTGTAGGGGTGCTTTATTTAAACCTTGTCAAATGAGGTTGAGATAAAGTGTTCCACAACCATTTTTAAAAGTACAGGGGGTTAATACACGTGACAGTGAGGTGTTTTAGTTAGAGCGGCTCTCCGGAAACCACTTTAATTAAAACCCTACTTCCCACTCCGAAGCACGTGTATAGGCATCCAGAAAAGCCATTTAAGATTAGTGTTTTCAAGCAGGGTGTTGTAGCACCATGGGATGCTCTAAGCTGCTTTTAGGGGTGCTGCACAGTATTAGTACTGTTGGGTGTGCAAACACCTACATATGTTTTACAAGATAAACTCAGAGTTTTCACACAGGAATCCATAGTGCCAAAAACATGATGACCTGTTGTGATCCAAGTTCTTTGAGCTTGTCATTTTTCCATAGTCAAAAAATTAGTGAAAGGTAAGAGCTGGCATTTTCTGAGTGGTGCCTTGAGTCTAACGGAGGTTGAGAACCATTGGATTAGAATCATATTGATAGCAAGACTTAGTTGTATGAGACCGAAATTGCTTAAAGATCCAGACAAAGAATCAACATAGTGTATTCAGCATGTGGAGCTCAGAAAGCCTCTAGTTTAGCTGATATTCTTGTTTCAGCTCAATTTTACCTTGTTCTATAAAAGTTACACTGCTGCTTTTTGTTCCTGAGCTGAAGTGGCTTTATACATACAGTTTGTGCCACTGGTAATTTAAGAATACTGTAACAATAGAATTATATTAAAATTTAAGGGAAAATGGCATTGTTCCACTACACAAAGCTAAAGCGCAGCTAATAATTTGAAATCATTCCTGAAGAGGAATCATGTAAATATCTTTGGTTTGGTAGTAATACACTTAACTACTAAGGTAAGAACTGCATGTACTGTCGGGCTACTTTTTTATTAAAAAAATACTTAAGTGAAAGAAATTTAAAAAGTCAGCTAATCACATATAAATGTCAATTACTGCATATTAAAATATATGCTATTATACCTTTCTGTTCCATTACTAAAACATTTGCATATCAATGAGCACACACAAACCATTTTGTAAACTGTTTAGTATGAGTTTATAAGCACACTTTCTGTGTAGGAGAATTTGTAAGAAATAACCATTGAATCAAAACACTATGTTTAAGTCAACTTGGTTATCCATGTGGGTGCACAATGAACCTTCTACAACTTCAGTTCTTTTGTTACTATAATTAGCAACTAAAGTAAGCAACCAGTCCCCCTTTTCAATGCGTTCATAAACCCTTTCATTTTCAGAGCTTGCATGCACATCATAGGGAGGATACTTGTGAAAAATACCAAAACTTGACTGCATATGGCTAAATGCATAAGATGATTGCAGTATGTCCCATGAATGAGCTGTTACTTGATTTTATAACATGAAATGTGTGTAGCCTTCTGCGCCTGTAACTATTACATCCATCCATATCCTCATGGCTTCTGGTGTTGGGGCAACCATGTAATATATCCGGTCATGTGTCTTAACACTGAAAGTGAGTAGTGGATTAGGACTCTAAAAACAAAAAAACAAAAAAAAAAGAAAGAGAAAGATAAAAGCTCAAATGATTAAATGAAATCAAGTTACAGATACTAGAAAAAAAGATGCGTTAGGTCCTGCCTTACTCAGGATTTGCTTAGCTCCTGCTATGTGTAGGGGAAATGGAGAGGTGTTGGGAGTGTCTGTGTAGATACTCTGTGGTCATATCTACATGTTATGCTTTACTGTGTAGTAAAGCGCCACTGTCTACACATTCACATTTACTGCGCAGTAGAGTAGTCTACTGTGTGGTTGCCTACTACTTGTAAATACACGGCACCTATACACGTGCACTGAGGTTCCAGTGACAAGCTTTAGTTAAAGCCCCCCTGCTGCCATTTTTCAGCACAGGGACGCTGATGTGTGTGACGCTCTGGGCACTTCAGTTAGAGAGGCTCTGAGAGCTGCTGTAATTAAAGTGCACCTCCATGCCTCCCGGAACACACACATAAACGCCCACAGGTAGTAGATTAATCATGCAGTAACTACTGTACAGTAGCACATATGTAGACTGCTGACCAGAAGCAAATTGCTCCTGGTCAGCCCAGACAGCAAGGGGTGGGAAAACTGTCCCTTCTCCAGGGCAGCTGCTTCCCAGCCCTGTGCCCAAATATCAGCGCATCCCTGGTCAGATCAACTGTCTCTCTTTTATTTCCTGTGTCATTTTACACAGAACTGTCAAGATAAAGTGTGCCAGTCTTTGGCCACACAGTCTGTACACATCTATACCCATCTGCACCGTGTGTGTGTGTTGTTGTTATTAAAACTGCCAGCTTGCAGGGCATGTGTATTCTTATAGCTATATAGCTACTAACATTTTAGATGTTACTGAATGATAAAAAACAAACAAAAAAAACAAAACAAAAAAACCAACAATAATAAAGTTTACCTTATAAGCATTCTTTAAGTGATCATAATAGACTTCTTCAATGGCTTGGAAATATATTACTCCTTTTAATTTAGTTTCATGTTTGTCTGCAATGACAGAGAGTTTTGAAAACTGACATGAATAATAAACCAGAATGACTGAAGGGTTAGAAGGCTGTGTATGGTCACTCAGAAAGTCACATTGACTGGGCAAGCACCCCCACCCCATCCTCCCTATTTGAATAGACTATTTATCATAGATTAGCAGGGTAACAGCCAAAATTGCTGCAGTAGAGAGAAAAATCTTAGAAAACTGACACTTAGCAATTCTGTTTTTAAAGAAAATGCCAAATACTTTTTATAATTTGAAAATATCCTTCCTGTTTGTGAAACCTCTAAAGTTTAAAACAAAAAAAAATAAAAAAAAAATCGGTCTTTTTAGTCAACAATGATATAAAACACACACAGGTGATTCTGAAACACTACCGTAGTAATGGTGGCAGGAAGAGATCAAAGAGAGGTTTAGTGTTTTGCGTCATTTTAATAAGCAGAATTAAATATGGAAAAAAAATTTAAAAAGAAAACAGTCTGGATTTTCTCCAAGGTAGTGTCCAGACGAACACAGCCCTGTGGTATGTGGCACCACACACACACACACACCTGCAATGCCATATACCACATATTCAGCTATTCGCCTCGCTACTGACCCCACTGGATATCCAGGGGTCAAAAGCCCCGTGCAAAAAATACCAAAAACCCAAAGTGGCACACATGGGGGCAATGCACGCCACTCAACACCAGAGCCTGGCCAGCCAGAGACACACACTGTCTGCCAGCCAGGCTCCGAGTGGCAAGATTGCTGCAGCCCTAGGAGGGCCCCATTAAGGCTGGTGGAGCCACACAACGCTGGTCCCAGCCTCCCCTACCCCAGCCAGGGTAACCTGCCACACTCGAGAGGGCGTGTGGCACAGGCATGTCCCTCTGCTAGTTGTCCCAGGGAACCAAATGTCTGTGCTCATGTGGGTGCAGCCCTAATGGCCACTCTTTTGTGACTTATTCCTGTCGTATATGAAGACACAACCACACAGGACGTGTAAGGTATATTACATGTGCCTGCAATTTTGCCCTAAAATGGGAAGCTTTAAGTCTGGCTTTATAAACGCACATTGCCTTGGAGTACAGAAACTGTTCTCATAGTTTTGGGACAAACGTCACCCTGAAAATGAAATATCCACGGCTCAAACTATACATGCATAAACTCTGTTCCAGGAAAGTTCTGTATCATTTTCAAGTCAGGAAATAAACACATTTTACTTGCTGCGCTAAGTTGAAGGTTTTGGTGTCTATTATTTTTTCAGTATACTTGGAGTCCTAAAGATGTGATTACGTGAGAGCCATAGACTATACATGTATAGCATAAATATATATATTTTCGAAATGCGAAATATGTTTTTTGAGTCACAGCTTCTAACTCATACCCACAGCTGCATTTCTGTTTAGCTGGTATAAAATTTGAATGAAATGTTTGATGGCTCGAATCCTCAAGACAATGAAAAGTTTTTTTTTGGTAACTGAAATTATATTACAGCAGCTGTACTGCACTCAAAACTGAAGCTGGTAACTATAAACTAACTACTTTTTAAAAATCAATACCAGATGGGAGTTCTACACTATATCCAGTGCTTTGCTAATGAATAAACCAGATATTGTTAAAAGTAAAATTAATGTTCGCATTTTTCATAATTGATATCAACTATTGCTGTAAATCTTATGGAATTTTTCTGCATATTTAATGAATACAGGCACCAATTATTTCCAAAAGATAGACTGCACAATTTGGAAAAAAAAAATTTCCAGCACCAATGTTAAATACTATTGAGCTAAAGTTACTTTGTCTTTATATACTCTTGATATTGCATTTATAACATCCTTCACTCCTTTGTTAATTTTTGTGTAACCAAGATCCGTTTTAGTTTGCTCAAATAACTGTAATTTAGCCCTAGCTGAGACTCTGTTTTGATTTTTACATTGCTTAGCATAAGTGTAACAGTCATTTTGTTTTATGATTTTGTAGGTTACATATAGTATGAGAGACATAGTATAGCGTATATGCAAGGCCTGTGGTATGTCTGGGACGTTTGAAAAGAGGTAATGAAAGAATAAACAGTACATGTGGAAATGCGTATGTTGAGACAGTCTGTCTTGCACCTCAGACTAGAAGGATAGAAATAGTCTTCTGTGATTTAACAGTCAAAGGTTACAACAATGTCCAAGATTATCAGTTAAAAATTACAAAATACAAGATCATGTTTTGTTCCAATGGCTGAAGAAATTGCTGACAACAGATGGAAGAAACTGCAGACTAAAGCCTGAAGAGTCTGTCAATCATAACATCACAACAGAAGAGGAGGATCATTTTGTCACTGAGGGGATGACACAGCAAGACCCATAGACTTATATGGGGAACAATCACTATAAAGATGGACAAAAACAAAGATGCTTTGGGTCTGTCCTGCACAGAAGCAGCAGCAGCAGCATTGGTACATGTCCAAGAAGACCTGGCTTCATTCTCGTGGTTAACTTGGCTGGCCACCAAGCTAAACCGAGCATTTTAAGGACTGGTAATATCTTAATATTTGCAGGACTGTCTGTCTGTCTCTTTTTGTATGTATGTGAATAAATGGGTATGTATGCGAGTGTATGAGTATGTATGTGTGAGTGTATGAAAGAAGAAACACCACCTTTTTGTTGTTGTTCTTAATTTCGCTTGTCTTATGTTTTCGATAAGTGCAGCGTTGTGCCTTATCCCCTGATAAGATTCCCGTTTGTTTTTAATTCACACTTTATGCCCCATCCATACAACAATACATGCTTTTAATAAAGTGTCCCATGAAGAAGTGGAGATGTCCTATTTTATCCAAGATATTCCTTTGCTTGGAAAGGAATGTGTCAACTGTGGTTACATAACACCAAGCTTATTAATTTAATGGGATCCTGTTCTGACCACAGACTTTCCAAGTATCCACAACATGAACAAATACAAATCAATAAAATTAGGAAAATGATGTGACCACCCTGCATGACAACAGAAGAATGATTCTCTAACAATCAGTCCTAGGTATATAAGCCCCAAACCTACCTGAATAATATGAAAATGTTCTCTTGTTTCTGTCAAAAACAAACCATCGTTTTTTCCATGTTTTAATTTTTCCTCCCATCTTAATCAAAAAGCCTCGGCATGTCTTCTCAGTCAATGAGATGTGGTAACAGGTTTCAATGTTGTGTCCAGCTGTTTCAATGTGACTTCGTAGATCAAAGTCTTCTTTTCTAATTGGCAAATAGCGAGTTAAGGGACGGGCCTGCCAGAGAGCAGAAAAGAATAAATCTCTATCTTGTATCTTTTTTCTTTTTTCTTTTTACGTGCTGTAAACGGGTAAACATGAAAGCAACACAAAATATCAAAGGATGAAGGTAGTGAAAACTAACTCCCATGTTGCAGCTTTATATACTCTTAAAAGAACAGATGCTTAAGAAGTTTGCGATGAGTAACTGTATGACGTCTTGAATGCTTAAATAGGAATAAATTCATCAGGAAAGAATATTGGTTGCTTGGAATCATCAGGTAAGTAAATTGCTAAGATGAAGACCACAGCAAAACAAGGAAGTTTGGGGATTAAAGCACAGATCTATAGGTGTAAATACCACATTCACCTGAATCCAAGATGATCTGAACTTAAGACAAGCTCCAATAATTAGATTCTATGCATGTAAAATGTGTTATAATTTTCCATATGTAGAATCTAATTATTGGAGGGAGGGTCATCATAAGTTGCCCCCCCATCACTGCTGTAGTGGAGAAAGCAGTGGTAGGGAGGGCCAGGTGGTAGGGGGGCAGATGGGGCAAGTGGCCTGACCTCTACCTCTTTGCCCCCTGCCGCTCCACCACTTGTCCCCTGTGTTGCCTGCCTCCCATGGTGCCTGCATCCACTGTCTCCCCCTCCCCACTCCTTGCCTGTCCCCTCTGTACCTATGCCTCCTGGTGCCTGAGCTCCCTGCAACCTGCCCCACTGTTGCATACTGTCAGTTTTGATGGTGGCCCTATTCGGGCCTGGGGCACAGAATACGTAGAAGCACTGGCTCTGACTCAGCCACACAGCAGCAATTCCAACCCCAGGATGCTGGAGCTGGGGCCATGATTGCTGCTGCTGCATGGCTGGGCCAGGGCTGGAGCTTCCATGTGCTCCATGCCCCAGGCCAGAATAGGCTGGAGCTGTGACAGACAATAAGTGGCAGGGGGGAGGCAGAGGTTGGTGGGGGAGGGTGGGTGTAGGCTGGGGTGGGAGGCAGAGACTACTGTGGTTCCAAATCCAGCCCCAACCCAGCTTTGGGGCTGAAGTTGGAGCTGCAACAGCCATCTGCCTCCTTCCTCTTCTCCCCTGAATCCAAGGTGAGGGCATCTCTTTCCCATGTTGAAAGGGAAAAAATAAACCTCACTTTGGATTCAAGTAAATATGATACTGGTAGCAGGTTGGGGAGGGGAGGGGGGGCGAGGATGAGGGGAACAACTAAATTTATCTGGGTGAATTGACATAAGTTGGTTAACTTGTGCCACATTCTCTCCCTGTCTATAAGTGAGTTAGTTCAATTATCTCCCATTATTGTTTTTCAAGTACTTGGAACACAGTTATGGGAAATACTGTACAAATGCAAAGTATAATTACTTTAAAAGGTAGAAGTGGCAAGGATGGAAATGAACTGCACTACATGACAAGTTCTTTTACAGCATATCTGAACACAGAATTGTAAAGAATTAATTATAATTAGTGTCTAGTCCACCTGTTTGAAATACAATGAACAGTCAGGCATATCCCTTATGGGACAGAACTAGACACAGAGGTAAGCCATTACTGCTGGCCTGGCAGGAGTGTGGGAAATGGAGCCTCCCATACACTTATTAGACACAGAACTCAGTCTCTTGTCATAGCTAATAAGGACGGTCAAAAAATGTATGCTGTGTCTTGCTGGGATTGGGACTTGGATGTGAACAAAGCAAAAGCAGCAGAGATGATGCAGACTTTCATAGTTGAGAGTTTGCTTACTTTTCATAAATTCAATTCAAATTCATAAGTCAAATACACAGGTTCAACAACAAACCCATTAGGATTAATACAGTGTATTTACAATGCTGATGGAAGCTAGAAATAAATACTAATGTTTATTCAGATTTAAACAGCTAAAAAGACAATGCAAGATTCTAGATAACCTGTTTATAATCAACATTATAAACAAACCTCAAAAGCGTAATATTAATCAATTTAACAATAATTCAGCCAGCCAACTACATTCAGAAGCCCCTTTCCTCCTTTTCATTATTGTAGAAGTTTGCCATGTAAGTTTGCTATCTATATAGACAGAACCATGTTATACAGCCATACACGATAAACAGCATACCTGTGCTCTTTGTTTCTCACGTATTTTGACTTCTTTTTCAATTAATTTTTGTCTCTGACTAGTTTCTTCTTCTAATCTTTTCTCTAGTTGTTCTCTGCGACGTTTTTCTTCTTCCAGTGCTCTTTTTTTAGCTTCCATTTCCCTTTCCTAAATATCATAGCACAAGCAAATGTCAGTTACAGGCCAGGTAAAATTATACCTGCTAAACATTAAAAACAATTTGATCCCACGGGGTGTGTGTACACACGCATTTTTGCTATCGTTACTGCGCAGTAAGTGGGAATAGGCTGATGTCTACATGTGCAAGAGTTAAAGCGCATTAACGCTGTGTGTGGACTGACTTGGGACTAAAGTCAGTCCCAATTCAATCCACACACAGCGTTACTGCACAATAATTAATTGGGCATAAATTGCCATATTTACTGTGCAGTATGGGTGTGCACGTGTAGAAACATGCTCCTACTGAGCAGTAATTTCAGTTACTGTGCGGTAAATGCGCACGTGTAGACATTCCCACTAAGAACTCCAATAAACTCCTTTGTGACTCTCAAGAAGAAAAAAAACGTATATACAAATAAACATACACAAACCACCTACTCATATTTACTCAATTCTAAGACAAGTTTTTTTCCCCATTTTTCCATGGGAAAAATTAAACTTCATCCTATAATGGAGCTGAGTCCTGTGTTGCTCTCTGCCTCTTGGCTGATTCCTCCAATTCAGGGCTGGGCCAGGAAGCAGTAAGGGAATCAGCCCAGAGCCAGAGAGCAGCCCAAGATCTGTGAGCGGCATTCCCTAGCTGCATCTAGCCTGAGATCTGAGAATAGAATTCCCTTGCCACTCTCTGGTTCTGCACCAATTCCTCTGCTGCTCCCGGGTTCAGCAGGGGGCTGGAGAGCAACAGGACACAGGATGTAGCCAGAAAACAGTGAGGGTCTTGCTGTCCTTTGCTCTGTGCTAATTCCCACATCACTCCTTGGCTCCCTGCTAAGCTAGGGATCAATGTGGGACCTAATGAAGTGCCACCTGGGAGCATAGCATGTGGTAGTAGGGGAAGTAGGTGGTAGGGGGTGGCAGCTGAGTGGCTGGGGGCAGGCAGGGAAAGGTACATGTCGGAAGGGGAGGGGCAGACACTGGGTATAATATACCTATATATTTCCTGGACAAAGACGACCCAAAACAAAACTTAGGGCATAAGACTTAGAATCCTGCAGATAATAAATTAACATAGGTGATCTATGTAGAATAGATCTAAGACAACAGTGACATTTTAAGGGGGGTAGGGGAACAACTGGAAACCTGAGGAGTAAAATTGACTGCATAAATTCAATACAACACAGTTCTCAAATAGATAAATATCGAAGTCCATGTTAATGATGATTGTGCTTAGACTCTGGTGACATTTATTAGTAGCTACCTGATTCTAATAACAGTATAGGCAAAGCCATATTAAACAGTGTGATAGAAGAAAGTAACTTGCTATTAAAAGAACTGAGTTATATTTAAACTACATATGAACAACATAATTTCTTCATACTAGACTCCACTCCTCATCCTACATACTGGTATTATAAACAGTTGACTGGTTGACAAGGTCTAATTGATTTCAGTGCTCAGATTAACCTGCCAAAAGTGTCCTGCCATTTGAGGCACACTGGTTCAATCACTGGGGCTGGTATCTTGTTTCTGGACTCTAGCTAGGATCTTAGAGGGATGGGACAAGCAAGTGCTTCTCATCAGCATCTCTTCTAGCAGAGGAAGGCACATTATTAAGTTCCCTCCAGTCCTCATCTACAAAGATGGCAGCTGGCACAGGTTTTTAGAGTGGTGGGGTGGAAGTGGGATAATTATGGGAGAAGCAGAGGAGGAATTCTGTACAGCTCTGTTGAACAAAAGCACTTAAAATATAATGACAAAATGAAATGTGTATGATAAGAACAAGAGCATCTGCTAATTTTCCTGTTCTATACATTCTTAAATTACCCTGGATTCCAGCAGTCTGTTTTTTTCAGCATGAGCTTGTTTCAAAAGTCTCTCCATCTCTTCTATTCTTGCAACATTTGAAGTGCTGGCACTGCAATAAGTGAAAAATGAAAACTTTAAGCAAGTCCTTTTTGTTTGAAATTACAGGGTACAGATGTAACTGGATAATTTAGGAAGAGTTGACAGTGTTATGATCTAATATAGCACAGCTCACACCATTTATAGTAATGCACAAAGTATTGTATACTACATTAATAAACATACTCTCACATCTAGAGATGCCCCAGATGTAGACCCAAGAGTCTAAAAATGCATCTTCTCCACTCCCTGTAGTTTTCCATCCCTACAGAACAGAAAAGGAGCTACTCTTTCTTTCATATTGTACTGAGTAATGTATCCAAATGATTAATGGTCCTTGGTGACCTGGATTCAAAACTCCTGGACCCTTGCGCTGTGACACACAACTTCAAACAACTTTTGGGGGATTTTTCCACTTTTGACTGGCAGATGGCCTGACATGAATAATTTTAGGAAGCAGTTTAATTATACATAGACTAAAGTGCAATGAAATGATTCATTTGTACTGTCAAACTTTAGGCTTGTTGGTTGTGGCCATGTTGGTCTAAGAATACAGGCAGGCAAGGTTTTTTGGTAGATGCAATATCTTATTACACCAACAAAATAGTTGGAAAAATTGTTCTTTGCAGGCTTTTGGGCACAAATACCCTTCTTCAGGCAATAGGGAGAATCTGTATCAAACTTGGTATTAATTATCATGTTTACAGTCAGAGTAAAGTGAAACAGGGGAGACAGGAACAAGTAAGAAATCCAAATATATATCTAGGGTAGAGAACAGTTATAAGACTATACATTTATCTCTCAGCATATGCCTCTGATTCTTGGAGATGTTTTCTCTGGCATCTCTAAACCAAAAAACTGTAGATGCCAGGGAAGGTATTGAATAGGGCATAGTCTCTAGAGATACCCAGTTCGATGTTTTCCCTGCATAGCATTCACTTCCGATTATAGTGACAGGGAAATATTATGCTTTTGAGGTTTGCTTTTGGAGGCATAGGTACTGGGCTAGATGGACCATTGCTATGGCCCAGTATGGCACTTAATATGTTCTTACTCTTTGTGGGACTGGGATTCTGTCAGCAGTAGGCCTCCTGCTTTATCTAGTGAGTTTTCTTCATAACAGCACCAAGTAGAAGTTTAAAAATATTCAGATTGTGATCTCCAAAAAGAGCTTGAAGGAATTCAGTGTTCAGATGCTAAAGAAATCAGATGAAACTTGGGTACTTAATTCCCTTTGGTACATTCAACCTCTCAGACCAAAACTTACATTTACATGCTGGCCTCTTGGCAGGCTAAGCATGTGGCAACCTTCTCAAAGGGAATCAGAGTGCAGCAAGTCAGTATCAGCCAAACTGGCATACCATTAGCAAGTGTAATGAAAAAAAAATCACTGTATAATTATTCTTGATGAGGTGCCACTCAGCCCAGAATCAGAATCACTGCATATTTATTAAGAAGCCTATAGCATCTGAAGCTATGTACATATACACCTATAAAAGAAGAGCACATCAACAATAAGAGAGGAAAGTAAAGGGTTGATCCTCAAATTGCTCTCACAGGAAACAGATGCTACAGAAACATAACAGGACAGCCAAAAAGCTGTCCTTGGAATAGAGGTCCTAATATTGTGATGATGTTGCATTTCATTGACGGTATCCGCTTACTTTCTGACACTACCCAAATAGCTCTTTCATCTGTGTCCAAAATCCTATCACTGGAACAGTACAGTAACAGGGGAAAGGGTTGTCTACAAGTAGTTCTGAGAACAGCTGGGCTAAGTACAGACGGTCAAAAAGCCTACAGCTGAATATATTCAATCTTCGCAGGTCAGTCTAAGCTGCATAGATTGAACCAAGAAGCTAGTGAACAGACATTCACTTTTGATTCCAGAAATGCAGCCATATGCCTGCAGTGGCCCAGGCCAGAAGTACGGGGGTGCTAAAGCACACAGCCCTGCTAGCCTGAAGCAGATGGCTTGGGCAAAAGCTAGCCTGCCTACCTGGCAAGGAGTTGGGGGGGGGGGTGTCGCAGGGGAGATGCAAAGCATCCTGGGATGCTGGGGTACTGTGAATTAACTTGAATCTGGAGGGGATCTGGGACAGAAGTCCAATAAGCCAATTTAACCTAAACCAGTTAAGTCTGATACTACATCTGTCCAGGCTGATCTTAAACCAGTTTCAGCCATTTTGGCTAGGGACAGAAATTACACATAAACAGATATAAGTGATCAAAAACCGGTTCAAATCTAACACAACAGAAGTTCAGTGCACATAAACCACTTTCAAAATGGCTGAAACCGGTTTCAGTAAACCCTATTTACTCATCCAAGACAAAGTTTTTTCCCCATTCAAAATCTTGGATTTGACTATTGGGCCTAGAGTAGGTGGTGGTTCAGCTCAGTCTTTGGCTCTGGGCTTGGGACTGAAGTCAGAGCTGAGTCACTGCCTGCTCCAAGCTGGGGTGGCTCGTGCAGTGGGGAAGCGGGATTATGGTGGACAGAACACAGGGAAGACTGCATAACCTTTCCCCCTCCCACCCTCCCCTCACTAGCTACTTCTCCCACTGATTCTGGCCCTGGCATCCCCAATAAACAACTTTATAATCTTCCAGGTACAGAATCTAATTATTGGAGGGTTGTCTTAAATTCAGTGTCATTTATGACTGGAATAAATGTGGTACTTCTTTTCTCACCCAGCTAGTAAAATCTTTTTTCCAATATAAAAGGTAAGCAGAACGTTTCTGTGGCCCTATATTCAATATGAATAAATGATCCATTATCTTAAATGTTTACAAATGTTTCTTTTTAAAATCAGGAGTTAACATTATTTACCTGGAAATATTATCAGGTGAACATGCAGATATGCTGGTCTCCATACTGTCAGAACTATCTAAGCTTAATGTATCAAAGGCATGATCCTTGTAACTGTGATCAGGGTAATGAAAACTATTTAAATACACATTAGATTCAGATGCAGTTCTGCTGTAGAATTCAGGAGACTTCTGTCTTTGTTCTTCACATATATGTTGATGATTATACCCTACAGAACAAAAAAGGCAAAATTATAAGTTACAGTTTCATCTAATTGTTAACACTTAAATGTTTTGGAAACTTTTTGGCAACTATATAGGTGTAACTAAACAGCAGCTATGCACCAGAATTAACTTTCACGAAAGAATATAAAGGATAGAGAGAGAGAGAGAGAGACTCACACACGCCATTAGGAGCACATTTCTTTCAGAACAACTACTCCCTCTCTGACCTCACTATCCTTCTACTCAAGGGAAATCTACTTAATGCCTTTAAAAAGTGAGCTTGGGAAGAAAGATTCATAAGCTGGCTGGACACTAAGGGCTCCTATACACGTGCAGGGAGTCTGCTCTGACGCGCTATAATTACATTGAGTCAGAGCAGGCTCAATTAATCAAGTCTGCTGGAGCATGGTAATTACCTTGCTCCAACAGACTCCAGCGTCACATGTATCAGTGCCCCCATGCTGAAAAATGGCAGTGGGGTGCTTTAAACCAAAGCTTTAGTTCAAAGTGCCCCACCACCATTTTTCAGCATGGTGATACACATGATGCTTCAGGTGCTTTAATTAGTGCAGCTCGCAGAGCTGGGCTAATTAAAGCCCCCCGCAGTATATCTATAAAAGTCCTAAGAATCAATGACTAAACAATGATATTGACTTTATGGCATATTATAATTTAGCTGACTTCTGAATTCTTTCCACACATGAAAGGCAAGAATGACCCTTCTCCTTTTTGATAGGTTTTGCTTCCTCAGTATTCAACTTTTTTTTTTCTGCTAATTGTCTTCTGCTTGCTCTGGCAATTTCTCACCTCCTCCCACAACTGTTCTTTACTATGCTGGGCTGGGCTTGTTCTGCTCAGACCTGATGAAGAATGTCTTGCATTCAAAAGCTTGTCTGACTCTGGTCTTTCATAGTTTCTCCTGGAAGAGTGAATGTCTGTGGTTTCTCAGCTTCTCCCCACCCAGGAGACTGTGTTGCTCGCTGGACTCTGCTGCTCCAGAACACTTTCCCTTCACAACCCCTCAGATTATACTATATGGAAATATAGGGTGAGCATGAGATAAGTCAACCAATTAGGGCTGCCTTATGAGCTGCTGTGATCTGTTACCAGGCAGACTAAGGAAGCCTGTAGAGTGTGCACGGGGCCCCCCATTCTTCCAGCTTATTTGAATGTGTGTAGGCAGCATCTATCCCAACTGTTGGTCCTATAAAAGATATCACCCTAAGAAATTCTTGCCTCTAGCATAATTTCTGGATTCTTATGACTACAATGTCATTTTTACACTACCACTAAATATAGAAATATCATCTCAAATTGGGAACATGTTTCTGCTGGTCCAGTGTATACACGCAAGTTCTTTTTTCTGTCTGATAGTTTCTCAGATATGACAGAGTAAGCAAAA
This sequence comes from Alligator sinensis, assembly GCF_000455745.1. NCBI lineage: Eukaryota > Metazoa > Chordata > Crocodylia > Alligatoridae > Alligator > Alligator sinensis. The sequence goes on from NW_005842577.1 coordinate 423,508, forward strand.
ATCCATTTCACAAAGCTAAAAAATGTTGCCTTCTTTTTTCTTAAAAGAAGAGCCAAAATACTCTCAAAAAGAAAACTGAAAAATGCATGACTCACCCCGTCATTAATGACATTAGTTTATTAAGAAAAGCATGCACTATGCACATCTTAATTTTCTCCCTCCTTCCTTCCACTCAGCAGCTGTATACCTTCACATAAACAATGCATGCTGATTCCTGAGATGCTAATAGCATTGCAGCTGCTACTTAAAGAGATATTAGATTACAATAAACTTTCACGTTAACTGGTTAGTAGATTTGTAAGTGCCATAAACACATTTCATTTTTCAGAGGCTACTAGCAGACATGGAAAAAAGCAATCTAAACTCCGTGCACCCCTGCACCATGCCCAGTGCAGGCCCAGAAAAGTTATCATGTTAGTTGGACCCGGCTCACCCAATGTCTGTACAGATTAGGCATTTCAGAGGGCTTTTGTCTAATACCTGATTCAATCAGATTTAGATAAAATTGCCATAAAGCCCCACTGAAGCACCCAATCTATACAGATGCTATGGAGCCAGATCAAACTAAGTCATTGCTTCTTCCGGTCTTGTGGTAAACCATGTTATTTTTTCTCCCCCTCATGTCTGTCAGCATCCATAGATAATTGCATCATGGAACACAGATTATGTGTAGCTTGTTTTTATCACTGTCATGAGAAAATGCTGCTAAGATGTTATTTGCAACATTTGATAAAATTACCTTTAATACTTGAACCTTTGGAATGACTAATTGCTCCTTTTAAAAGGTTTTCAATTATTCATTATGCAAAAGAAAGAAACAGAAATTGTAAAAAGGAGAAATGTTATTCTAATGGACATATTATTTATAATCCATGTTCATTCATTCAAGTTACTTACGAACATTTCATTTTACTTGAAAAATTAAATATGCTACATTTCACTGCAAAAAACAACCATCACCATCTACAACACACAATGAAACATAAGATTTCTATTGGTAGCAAAGGTAAATTGAGTCTTAGCTGTTGTGTGCATGCTTTTTGCCACCTACAGTTCACCTACCTTCACACACACACACAGAAATCAAGATTCATTAACTGTATGAAAAAATAGCAGAAAAAGTGCTAAAGAAAAGGATAATATATAACTATGAGTCCTCATTAAACTGGAAAGAACAAAGTAACACAGGAGAAAAGGAAAATGCATAACTATGAACGCTAATTAAAATAATAAACACCATTTTCTGGGAAAATATTCCATTTATTAAATGTTAAATATTGTTCCTTTAGGTAAGTTTATGCAGTTTTCCAAATATAATTAACTAACAAACAATAGTATTTCATTCTTTGTACTATAGTATGTAGGTCACTGACCTACTACATGCATTCAGCTACAGAAAATATAATACCATGTTCTCCTCTTCTCTTCATGCCTTAATGAGTCAGGCAGTTCAGTTTATTTACACTGCCACCACTGTTCAGTACCAGCTACCAGGGGCACCAAAATAAAATAAAACAAACACACAAGCATCCTATTTCCAATTAAAGACCAACTAACTTTTCATTAGCTGCCACCAGAAATCTTGTCAGGAACAAAAATACCCCAGTCAGCATTAAAGTATTCTCTGAAAAGTGAAGTACTGACTTAAAGCTTCTAGTTTAGATATTTAAAAAAAATATCTAAGGAAAAGGTTATGGAGGAGACAACAAGGATCAACACAACCCTTTACTTAAAAGAATTTCTGGCGTTCAGATTCCCAGCCACAAAGTGTGATACCAAAACTACTATTTTTTTTAGTTAGAGGTCACTTTTCCTGAAAGACTGTGCTGTTAGAGCAAACTGACATCAGAACAAAAGACCAAAATTAAGTTTTGCTTCTTTAGTAAAAAGTAACCACATTGCCAAGTCAAAAAGTACATCAACAACCACAAAAACAGATAATTTAAAGCACTGTTGTATTAGAGCCATAAAAACATCATTCTATCACCACAGAGTAACAGTGAGGTGAAATTAGAATAAGCTGCTTCCTACATGCAGTTTCTAAAGGGGCACTGTCAAATTTTCTTAAAAACTGGGCTTTTAAAAACTCTTTAACATATTGTTATATACAGAGCTAAAAATGCCATCTTTTTTCTAGTGTTCTGCTTTTTTTTTTTTAATGCAAACATCAACATCTAAATATTAAAACTTATTTTAGTGGAACCCAAGTAATACTTCTGTATTTATTCTGATGTATTCAGTTACAATAGGCCAGCTGATTGAACAGTCAGCTCTGTGGTCCCCTACATACTTCTAAGCTAGGAATTAAAATTATTAGGCACATTCCTGGGCTATGGCTCTGCAGGTACTTCTTGACAGCGACCCTTTATATTAATTATTTCAAGAAAGCATCTCAGGGACACACACAGCCAGATAAAAGAATGTTCTCATACCTTTTTTGTTTTTTCCTTTTGTTTAATAAGAGGGGAAAAAAATAAAATAAAAAGTCACATTGTGTTTTTTAAAGCCTCATGTTTTTTTAAAAAGATATTCTGACTATTGTTTGTAAGTAAAATGAGTCATGCTCCAAGATTTGAGACTTATAAAAGTGCTTAAGTGACACACAAAATGTACAAGAAAAGCTTTCCAAGTGGATGGCAAAGTGACATCATAGAACTTACTGGTGGGAATGACCAATTCATTATCAAGGCATCATACTGGTAGTTGATGCTTGAGGACTGCCAACACACTAAGCTATTTATTGCTTTTGTAACTCCCAAGCAATGGAACCGTGATGACTTCCTTTTGGAGACCACTCCATAACACCATAGAGACAGTAGGGTCCCAGCTAGCCTTCTAACTGCACAAGTTTCTAACTGTGTAGACTTCCATGTCTCCCTCTCACTTTCTCCTCTTCCTCAGGTGGCTGATAGTCTACCTTTTGCAGACTGTAATGTAGATTGCAGCAACTTTCTGCTCCCAGAGGAACTGTATGACCCAAGCTACCTGCAGCCCAGACCTAGAGGATAGGGCTGGCTTTTCCCCTTTGTTTCTTTTGATGGTCCACTGCTCGAGTCAAGCCGTGCGGTGGGGTCAGGTGTGGCCATGAGTCAACCTGGGTCCTTTTGGAGTTTGTCCTGCAGTTTCGCTTCAGCAGGCCATATAATCCAGCCTAGAAGTTTTGGGGTGCGTCCATGCTGGCTGCAGCAGCAGTCACTCGCCCCACACACACACACACACACACACACACACACACACACACACACACACAGCCTCTCCGTTGGAGCAAAGATCGGCACTCTACCACATCTCTAGGAGCAACGAGGGGTCCCTTGCAATGCAGAAGGACCCACACACTCGAGCAGTTCCCCACAGCACAGCAAACCCAAGAAGCTCAGGACTTTGGTGTGGGCCCCCCTCTGCAGCACACTGCTGAAGGGCAGGTATGGGGGTGCAGGCCCCCAGAACTACCTACTGGGGAGTCCCAAGTCCTAGACTGCCTGGGTATGGGTGAGGCCCCCCCCAGAAAGGTGCCACCTATAGACTTTGCTTTGTAGTTAAGAGTGTTTTAAAATTATATTTAATGTTTTCTTTTGGTTTGTTTTATTCTCTGTAATAAATCTGGGTGCTTGGGTATTTATACTGCTTGCAAGAAGGGTTTTTTTTGTTTTTGTTTATATGGGACACCCCAGCAACTTTAGGGTTCCCAGATTTCTGGGTGGGGGCTTGAGCCTCTGATATAATTTATGAGGGGCCCCAAAATTTGAACCCGGCCCTTTTTGCTGCCAACTGGTACCTGGCAGAAGGGTTACATAAATAAAGTTTATTAACAGGGCTTAGGCAAAATTGGTTTAACTTCTGCTCATGCTGATTTTGGTTTCATGCTCAGTGTTTTAGAGGTCCTCAAGTCATCCAAATTCAGTTCTTTTTTACTTTAATGGAAGCCCATGTATCAACAGTAGTTGAACAATCCAAAATATTTTAATTTAACCATATTATTTACAACAGTCTGTCGATCCTCAATCAGCCTCATTAGCCATCTTCAGACCCACAGATAAGTCATTCATGGAAGACAATCATCCTCAACTGTGAGGGAGTGTGGAAAAAGAAAGTTTGGTATATTTAAATAAACTAGCTTATATTTGGTACCTGGATGGTATATTTAAATAAATATTTAAATAAAAGGACAGACTGACATTTTTAAACCAACTTGCACTATTCCAAAGCCACACACTTTTCCCATTTCTAATATAAAAAGAGAATGTAAGCTTTCCCAAAAAAGTTGGGTCAGGTCCTTTGTTGTTCTTGGATTCTATCTGCATGCATCTCTTAAGTCCTAGGATTCTCAGTACTTGAAACTTGGTCCTCATGTTTGACTAAACGTTTTTTTTAAATTTGTTCCATGAATTGTTCATTGTAAAATAATATTTAATAAAGTAATCTGTAGAAATATTCTGAAAACATTCTGGGGCAAATATATGGGGCTACAGACGTTTCCAAATCTTAAAGAGATTTTAGGAACAGGAAAAATTATTATAATCTTCCAACTCCTTCTACAAATACAAATCCCCGTACTTTTCTCTGGATGGAAAAGGTAACAGATGATCAACTAATTACCAAGAAAGGTGACTGAAATGGAAACTGTTTTGATTTTTTTTCAAGATCCTGCTTGTTCCTATTTTATTAATCCTGTGTCAATGCAAGCAAAGCAACTGGATGCAGCAATCAGCTCTGTTCCTTCTTCCAGATCCTTCAAGTTAGGCCACCTCAAAAGTTCATTTCTTCCAGTAAGTATCAACACAACCTTGTAATCCTCCCTTCATTTAGGGTGCTTGTACACAAGTGTAGAGGCTGTTCCAATGCACTGTAATTACAGCGTGTCAGAGCAGATTTGATTAATCGAGTCTGCTGGAGCATGGTAATTACTGGACTCCAGTAGCCTTCTGTGTCTCATGTATCAGTGTCCCCGTGCTTTGAAATGGCAGCGGGGGTACTTGAACTAAAGCTTGTTCAACAAGCTTTAATTTAAGTGCCCCACTGCAATTTTTAAGTGTGGGGACACCGATACATGATACAATACGGCATTTTAATTAGGGTGGCTCTTGGAACTGCTCTAATTAAAGTGCCACCCCCACACCCTTGAAGCATGTATAAAAGTGCCTTTAATGTCTTCTCTTTGCTATCCTCTTTACTGCCTTTTCGATGGAAATAATCATAACCCTGTGGTGACGGCAGTTAAAGCCCTCATTATTGCATAGAGCATGTAACAAATGCCTTACACTATGACAAATATACCTCTTTCTGTATTCTCTCTCTCTCTTATTCAATCTTAAGTTATTCTTTTATTCTTTCTTGGCTACAATATTACTAAGATGATTAATTTCAGCAGTTCTCCTGCCCACACTCATCGCTTTTTCTTTATACATATATGAAAGCAATTGTTCATGTAGCACACCTTGGTTGAAAGCCAACAAAAGAGAACTGTGTTAGAGCTTGCAATATCAAGGTTGGGCAAATTCTTTCAGAATTAGCGGATCTATCCTTCCCTGAGGGCCAATGTTGTCAATTCGTAGGTTCTTAACAATTCACAGATGTTATCAATTACCTTCATTAAATCCCATCCTCAACTAAACTACACTTGTAAAAACATTCCAGCTTTCACGATTTGCAATTTCTACTTTTGAAAAACAAAACAAAAAACTGTTCAACATACATCTTGTATATATTTTCTAGCCAACACAAGCAGACTATTGTAGACCAGAGAGGAAAAGTGTACACATGGGCAAATTTTCTAAGCTACACCGTTTGCTAAATTCACCAAAGTTTTCCAAGCTCATAATTAAGTCAGTTTGTCTGGCTGCAGGTGAAATAATTTAGAATGAAAGTTACTCAAGTACAGCAGGTTTCTGCAAGACTCCCAAGAAACTAAAGCTATAAAAGGGACATATCCACCAAGTCTGGTTCAACTTTGTAAGGTAACTGAAAAATGCTGCTTTCTTTCACAGGAAATATGCTCCATACGTATTTAGCCATCTCTTAAATTTTTCTGCCTATACTCTTGCTACTTTTAAAATCTATCAGTTCTGAATAAGCAAAATAAATAAGGGAAGGTGAAGTCGATTCCACTGCAGGTCATTCATGCACAAATGAAAAATACTACACCTGTGAACAACCTTCCTACTGCTGAATATTTTTGGCAATCATGCACATGCCAGAAGCAAAGGAAACTGACTCTCAGCTCCCCTTTATTGAGGGGGCTCTGAGCTGTGGGGCTACACACAGCCAGGATGGAGTCCTGCACCTGACAGGGCTCTCAGACCTGGCTGTGCCACATGGGCAGCCAGCATCGAGAACCCCGCACCTGACAGGGCACTGCTGCACCATGGGGTGCTGCTGCAATCTGCTGGCCACAGGGGTGCATGAAGCATTCCAGCACACCTTTGGGGCTAGAGACAGAAATTACACAAAAACCAGTTTAAAGTGATCAGAAACTGGTTTAAACCTGTAACAGAACAGAAGTTCAGTGTGCATAAACCAGTTTTGAAATGGCTGAAATTGGTTTAAGATAAACCTTGTTGAATGTAGTATCAGTAGTATTAACTGATTTATGTCAAACCGGTTTATGAAACTTCTGTCCTAGACCCCTTCCTGGTCCAAGTTAACTCACAGTCCCACAGCATCCCAGAATGCTTTGCAGCTCTGCTGCCTGCTCCAGAGAGCAGGGTTGGCCCCACCCCTCTGCTCTCTAGCTGGAGCAGTGAGGCCTGGCTGACAAGGGGCTCAGCCAGAGTGGGAAACCTGGCAGGGATCCACAACTGGGTCTGCCTGTGGTGGGGTTGCAGCCCCTGCCAGATATTTCCCTGTTGGAGCGGCGGGGTGGGGGGTGTGGGCAGGCAGGCTCAGGTAGAGACTGAGGCAAGCAGTTGACAAGGGGAGGGGGCGTAATACCCCTCAGCTCCCCAGGCCATGGGGGAGAGGGAAGACCCTGGGAAACTGGGGCTGGAGGGATTGGTGCCCTACCACCCATGAGTACAGGGCCAAGCCCTGCTGGACTAGACTGAGAGGTGGGAGGTGTTGGCAAAGACCTGGCACAATCATCACATGTATGTGCTAGAGATGGAGCTAAGGGAACAGGAAAGGGTCCCAGACTGCTTGAGCTGGTGTAAGCAAAGAAAGCAGAGCACTACATTTACATTATAAAGCAGAACCTGTAAAAGGTGGGAGACTGGAATACCTAAGCAGAGACAACAGACGCTGAATGCACAGGAGTCCTGCCAAAGGTGCTATAGGTAACAAGCATCTAATGTCAAGGCACCCAAGGGGGAGAAGCGGGTGCAAGTGTGTCTGTAAAAACCCAAGTAGACCTGAGGCCTGTGGGATCTCCACTCCAATACCTAAGACCACCTGCTGGTTCCCCAAGAAGGACTTTCTGAATACCTGACTGTAAGCAGACATTCTGCCCTCAAGATTACATAAGACTTATGTAAGGCTTTCTCTGGTTTTCTTGGTTTATTACACTCTATTTTAAGTTAGACTAAGTTGTGTGTGCTCTCACTGTGTTTTACTGGGCTGCATCTTAGCTTAGGTGAAGATTGTTGGTTGTTCTTTGTTGTGTGCTTGAGGTTGTCAATTGCTGTGTTCACTACATCCTCGCTTCAGAGAAAGGGCTATTCTTGTTCAAGCTTTTATGAATTCAATGTCACTATCTTTTCCCCCTCCTCATCCCCTCCTCCCTCCCCCCCAGCAGGAAGCAGGGGGTGGAGCATAAGCCTGGCAGACATTGCCCCTCTCCCTCCCCCCCCCGCAACAGCACACCCTTGCTGGGGTCCTGTGTGGGTCAGAGAGGGGATTTATACCCCCACCCTCAAGCATGCTAGCTCCCAGGCTGGGGCCCCCTCTACTTGAGCAAGGATGAGGGAAAAGCCTTGGAGCTTCAGTCCCTTCCCTTTGGCAGTGGCTGGCAGGCTGGAAGGCATGCTCTAGCGCCCCCACCCCGCCAGCTTCTGAGCCACTGCAGGCATGCGGCTGCATTTCCTGACTCAAAAGTGAATGTCTGTTCACTTGTTTCTCAGCTAATCTCTGCAGTTTAAATTAACCTGCAAAGACAGAATTGATTCAGCCTAGGGCTTTCTGACTATCTGTACTTAGCCTGTGTGCCCACATTGACTGTAATCTCCTACCCTTGGGGGTATGTAACAGGGAACCCTAGCCCTGTTACTAGAAGGCAGGGCAGCCCCTTTAAAACCAGAACTTTCTGGGCACAGTGTGCCGGTAAGGTGTGTGTGTGTGTGTGGGGGGGGGAAGGGGGTAAAAGCTGAGCCAGGCCAGCCAGTCAGGTGACTGGAAGGGGGCAGGCCAGGACTATAAAAACCCTGGGTTTGGTGAGCATTCCAAAGGCTGAAAGAGGGGAACTATGGAGGACCCTGGAGAAGTGGCAGCAACCCCAGAAGGACTGTAGCTGATGGTGGGGACCAGAAGCATGAACCCCTGCGTAAATGTAAGCTGGCGTGCTGCCTTCTTTAATCATATATCGTTTGCTGGTGGTTATTGCCCATGGACAGGACTGTTCATATTTTTTTGTTACTGAATAAGACCGGTGGTTTGGGTGAGGCTATTGGGGAAGGAGGCGGCCTCATGGGAGCCCCACTATAGCATGGGGCAGTGTTTGGGGTGCACAGGCCCAGTGACAGAGAGGCGCAGTATTTGGAGGCACAGGTCCGGCACCAGAGAGGACAAGCCTAAAAGGCCAGGGTGGCCTGGTACACTGGGGGTGTGACTATGTACGTTTTTTTTGGACTGGGATGGTGGAGGTCCGGGGCCGTTGCCCAGCTTCACACTTACGACCTCCTGGCTGTGGGGCCGATGGATGGACCTCTGGGCCAGGTAGGCTGTGCTCCAGACTGGAGCAAAAAGGAGGGCCACGAGCCTCAAGACTAGAGAGCTAAAGTCTCGGAGTCAAACCCTATCTGGTAGGTTTAGATGGGAAGGCCTAGGTGGAGAAAGACTGGGGTCAAGGCCAGTGGTGGTGGAGGACCCCAACATATAAAAACAATAGGCAGTCTCCTGCTTACAAAAAACAATCGGTATAAAATTTCCATCAAGACGTGGCAGACGAGTAGAGAGTATGACATGAGAAACCTTAAAGTGGACTCCAAGGGCGCCCCACATAGGGCTTGGATAACAGGAAAGATGGCGCTGGGGAGGGCGACCTGTTACAGGGTGAGTTGTGCTTCCCAGTGCCTGAAAGATCGCAGTAGCTGCCATCTCCCTGCAGACTGCCTACACATGCAAATTAAAGCTGGATAGAAACCAGCTATAAAGTTATTACACATTTTTGAACAATAACTTTATAGCTGGTTAAACCTTTTTAAGGCAGGGGAGAGAATCTGCATATGTAGCCAGTCTAAATTTATTGTGCAATTAACAAGGTGATTGCGCAATAGATATAAGGTGTAGAGGGGGCCAGAGATGCAACTGTTCATCTTTAACAACCAACCTCTTTTGTTATCTTGACCACACATTTACAATAGACTAAGAAAGTTGTACCCTATCATAATAATTCAGCTGTGAATCAAAGTCATTAATCTAGCAAGTTACTCTACCTAGGCAAAAGCATTTACCTATAGAGAACAATTTATATGATCAAAAAATTACAGAGAATGATTCTCTACAAAATAAAAACATAAAAAGCAACAGATAGCCTACCCCCTGTTAAGACAAAATTAAATGGACTAAGTTGTCCAGTTTACCCAACACATCATATTCAGCATACCTTTTTAGCACTGTATTTACAATAATTATATGCTTTTAAATTAAAGTAAGAAATTTATAAATAGATATTTGTGCTCCTTTAATACTACTAATATCATATCTTCATCATCTTTGCTGGAGACTGTAAATTGTATATGAAAGTTCCTATTTTCATTAGGAGAAAAATATACTATTTTAAAGCCCTACTACTTTTGGAGTTACTAGTCATGAGATTGAACATTGCATATCCAGGAATAGCAATGTTTTAAAAAGACCTTACCTTTATGCATTCTTCTTGGTTCTGACTCTTTGGTCATGGTTGCCAGACAGTGAGGAAGTACACTGCCACAGCTGTTGCTCTGTCCTAGAGGTAAATGACCCTGCATGAAATTTTGTAAACACATAGTTAAAAACTGCATACTTTTGCACTTATGTCAGAAATTTCCTGAAAAACAAAAACACTTTTTTGGCATGAACTCATCTGAATCAGCTTGAGTTATTTTAATTATATACATCCTCTACTTACTGAGAAGCTTTCAAAACAATTTCCCCACTAAAGATTATGTGAAAGCCCCTCTTGCTTTGTTAACTGACACTGCTACAGTTTAGATATCATTTTCAGTTGACATAACCTTATCTTCCCCCTCCAATAATATCCTGAGGAAACCAAAAATGATACAATTAACAGGCCTCTGAAATCAGTTTAATCTAATCAAAGTTCATTTTTTTTTAATCTTAACAGGCTTAATTCATTTCCTAGGTTTACTATTTTTAACTTCAGGAATATTACAACAAATTTATAATGTCTTTGCCCTTATGTTGATCAATTTTATTTCCAACTCAAAATATTTCTTACATGGAAATTAGAAATGGGAAAATCTATATCTCAGTACATTACTTACTTTGGGATTTACACTTCGTCCAAGAGTAGAACTATTGAAGTGCGGCGATACAGAGGGAGTAGTTTTCTTGCGAGGTAAAGTATCACTCATATACATGCCTTCCTTGTGCTGTTTCTTTCTTTCTTCCAGATTTCTAAAGTGCTTAAAATGTAATTTGTAAAATAGTTTTGAAAAAATGTCCAACTTTTTAGTGAATTATGTTTCATGTGGAACATGCTGAATCCTACAGTTTGGAAACTTCATTGTAAATCTAAATATTCAGTTTTATATTCTTGTTCAGGTTGATGCAATATGGGATTTCACAATACACACTTTTCATAGAAATTATACAGTGAATGGTAAACCAAGAATCAGTCATTCCCAAAGTCAAACTATCAACCAGTCTTGGTTTACATTAATATTATTAATTCTGTAATGCTAATAATTCATGTGCAGCCTACAGATTTCTCAATTAAGCAATTATTACGAATGAATTCTACCAATATGGAAGTTAAATGGCCAAGATAAGGTAAGGTAAAGACAAAAAAACCCAACAGCCCAATATTCTAAGATATAACTTTTTAGAGGCTGGGGCCCAAATTGAGGACAAGGGGATTATTTTTAAAGTAACAGTTTCAGTTCCTCATCACCCTAACCCTTAAAGTTTGTTTCCATAAAGGTAAGCAATTTAGAGATTCACCTTAAACACTGTTCTGAAAAAAAGAAATCACGCCTACGGAATCAAAATGGTTTTCTGAACAGACTGTAAAGCAGTCACCTACTAGCAAGTGAATCATGTTATAAATAAACTAATTGTCCGTAATTTTAAGAACATTTTTAATCAGTAAATAACATATGTATAAATGTAGAAACATGTTATGACTTGCATCTACTTTTACAAATTGAATCTTATTAGGCCAAACCCCAATAAATTCCAAAGAACTGGCCATTTAAAACTGATGTATTTTTGGAATGGTTATACTTCAAAAGATGATAAAATCCCCTCAATATAATTTTGATTTTAAATTTAAATAATTCATTATTGCAAATGCTTCTGACCACTGAAATGGCATTTCCCATTGTGTTATTCATTTATTTGAATGGCAAAAAACAGAGCCCATGTCTATTTTGAGATCTAGATTCTTTGTTGTGAAAACTATTTTTATTCAACGGCATCTAGTAATAATCCATATGAAATTCAGCAAAACCTTTAGGTGCAGGACTCTGAAAGTTTGATGAAGAAAGGGTTCTTACTAATGTTGTACTGAAAAGTTCATGGGTAAATGGCATCTTTGTTACCCATATTAAAAATCCCAGATGGTCAGCTTTGAAGTTACCTGTGGTTGCCTGCGGTGTTTCTTAGCTGGGAGAGGAGGAGGTGTATCAGATAAAGGTAAAGGATCTACATGTGTAACCATGACCTCAGGCCAATGGACTGATGGAAGTTGAGCAATAGAGCGAGGAGAAAGAGAGTGAGGAAACACAAATCCAGAACAGAGAGGTGATCTTAGCTTTATAGGAAAAAGAGAAATTACACACAAAGTTTTCTACTTGTAATTACTCAAGAGGCATGGCACATACAAGCTGCAGTTTATAATATGCTTTTATTTGGAGAGTTTAGCACAGATGGAGACTTGTTAGTAGAAACTGGTGAAATACATTTTTAAATATTTAAAACAGTGTCCAAAACAACAAAGTCTAAAGTTAAATGGTAAATGATAGTAGCACAAAAGTAAATATTTTCCATTCATAAAGTTAATCCATTTTTAAGCAACTGGGCTTATTTGGAAAAAATAAAGATAGCTATAATAAAGCAAAAAGTCAAAGATAGTATAAAAAAAGCCAGAAAGAACATATTGGAATAACAAACACAAGTAAGAGGTATTCATCTCCTCTCCCCTCCCATGCCCCCTCCCCCTGCTGCCCACAATCCCTACAAAACCCAAGGTCAGTATGTTCCTTGCATAACATCTCTAAATGAACTACAATAAACTGTTCAGTGAACACTTTACCCTCCACTGTACATATGGACATTAAAAACATAACTACAGACTACTTTTCAAAAAACATGCTACCTTTTAGCATTTGAAAGACAATGAACAAACTTGTTTCTGATTGGCTCATTATTCTTATTGGCCTCTAAACCACCATCTTTAAGAACAAAGACATTTTATAGCTGGAGAATTCATTTGGGTTTCTTACCCAATCAATACCTGACTCTACATTGCTCACAGTCTGTATCAGGGTTATATTTACTAGATGATGGGACAAAAAAAGCAGCCGTGAACAGAATGATGTAAAGAAAGGGAAACGTCTCTCAAACAAACCTCTTTATTTTGTGGCTGGCTCACCAGCACAGCCGTGGAAGGCTCGGTAGCAACAGCGTCAGCATCTGTGGGGGGCTGAGTGGAAGGGGGTATATTCGTGGAATTGCCATACAGCTCACTAATTTCACTTACACTGATATAACCCTAAAAGGAGGAATTCAGAAGTTAAACACAAAAAAGGAGCAAAAGCCAAAAGGCATGCAAGAGTATTAATGTACCCAGTACAATGAAGGTTAGTGTAGAGTGATACAGCCAAATATCTGTGTTTATTATCAAAATGATAATTTAAAGCAGTAATAAAATCACCACCAGAATTTCAAAATATTTGAATACCCAAATATTAAAAAAAAGTGTTATCAAAAGGAAAATATACTTTAGATAATCAAGAGACACTATTCAAATAACGCCTTTAGCATTTTTTTAGATTAACATGCTTTAAATTTAAATACCATCTATAGTGTATCCATCACCTAAATTTTAAATATATCATTAACATTTCTTTAAAAAAGGAAAAGAAATATGTTTGCTCATTTTTAATTCTTTGTGTTTCCTTCCTTTCCTTTTAATTTCCTGTTAATAATTTTGTATTAAATACGCCTCTTGCGACTTGTAACTGTTGTTACTCTGTAAATTGCTCTACATACTCTCTAAATTCCTCTAATCAGTAGTGTTTAACAGTTGCTACCATCTATCTGATAACTGTTGTAAGACTCAACGTTGATGATATAAGTGTAATTCTATTAGGAAGTAGCCATCCAAATTTCTATTTTTTATTAGCAATGGTGGAAGAGGGCAGAGGCCAAGGACTGACAGAATATGGAGACTAGAGAATACATCTGGCCCAGAACAGGCTCATCTAAAAGAGATGAAACAGGACAACTGTTATACATGTTCTGCTGTGAAGTGAAATTCGGTCTTCAGTGCTACCAAATAAACCTCTAGAATAAAAACCAGAGATTCAATACAGTGGTCTAGAGGACATCAGATTACACCCAAGTCAAATGTCCACTTTTTGATCTGTAGGAGGGAAAAAAAGCATTTTAAAAAGCGAAAAGGTCACTGCTGAGAGACAGTGTATATAAAGGTAGGCTGAAATGTATTGTAAAGTTATCAAGACAATGCTCTGCTTGTAAGCTGAACAGGTGAAATGGGTATGGTTATAAAACTGAACTAATAAATTATAGCAAGAGAGATGTCATTTAGGAATTAAGATGATCAGAGCAGCGACAACCTATTGCTACTGTCTCCTCAGATTAAAAATACAGAAATTTAAGACTACACAAATAATTTTGGGGCTGCAGGGAGAACCCGCTGCAATGATTCACTAGCAGTTAAGAGTATTTTATCCAGGTTTTCTTCACCTGGAAAACAATTTGGGAAAACCAAGCAAAAGCCCTTGTAGAAGTCTCTGATACAAGCTAGAAGGGAATGCAAGTTAGCCTTCAAACACGGTAGAGCACAAGCTTTATACTATGAATTATTTACTAACAGAAGTGGACAATCTAATAAACTGTTTTCTCAAAAAGAGAGGATAAATTGGAAGCAAGGTCAAATCAGGGCCATAGCAGTAGTATATATGTATAATTAACTTTGCTACATGGTTAAGTGTTACTATTACGCATTTTAAACTGGGGAAAAATCCACAAAAAGCACAAAAGTACAAGGACTCAAACCATTGTGCAGAGACAATACTGCATTCATTTCCATTGGCCATGGAAGGGAAATCCTGAATGCTGCAGAAACTATATATATACTTTAGCAAAGGCATAGCAGTGCACCTCCACATTCAGGGCAGCCATGTAGCATGTGGGACAGTGCCAGTGCCTGCCATGCTGATTGCAGCACTGCTACTAGCTGCCACTGTGGCAGAAGCTGCTTTTCTGCCCTGCTACAAAGGTGGTGCACAGGACTGCTGCTCTGGTGGCCCCACTTCAGTTACACTTCTGTAGCTTAAAGACTGTAAAGCTTGTTCCCAATTTCCTTGAAGTCAATGACTTAAGTCAGAGATCTCACTGGGCACTAGCTTAAGTCCTGTAGCACAAGTGGATTAAAGGATGCTTTAAAAATCTCAGCCTTGTAGAAATATCAATATTCCTATCTTCTCTCTCTCTCTCTCTCTTTTGCTGTGGGCTGAACAAGCTGTCCTTTTACTCAACAGGTCTTCTGGTTCCTTTCTTACGCGTGCATGTGCATGCAAATTCTCTCTCTCACACACACCACACACAGTCATGGTTTCAGAATCAAGATTTCTGTTGGGGGAAGGAAATAAAAGAGAACAGTCTGTGTCTCCAAATGCTCCTTGGGATCAAAATGGATCAATTCACCCCTAGGCAGAGTCAGCCTAAGGTCTATTTGCCACTAAATGACAGATTTTTAAAGCTATCCAGGTGCCTATCACTCATCTGAATAAAATACTTGGGACAAATTAATATTCAGTTGCCATGTCTACATGAGACGCTGACTGTGCAGTCATTTAGTACTTGTTTATATAGATGGCAGAAAGCATTTGTTTATATAGGTGCTAAATGACTGTGCAGTAACAACTGTGCAGTCAGTGTCTTATGTTGATAAACAAGTACTACATGACTGCACAATAACTGGAGTTATTGTGTAGTGGCACCAATGAAGACCAGTTTTGTGACACTAATGCACAGTAGAGTTGTGGCACGGGTTTTGCTACGTGATGCTACTGCACAATAGTATCAGGCTACTGCACAGTCTGCATCTCGTGTAGATGTGGCCAGTAGGTGCAATCACTGAAACTAAGACAACTAGCAGGAAGAACAACTTTCATCTTATACAAGTTGGACGGTATAAAGACTTAAATTATATAAAACATTTAAGTTGTTTCTCTTCTTATTTAACCTATTATAAATTATAAGTAATTTCATTGAAATGAACAGAATTACTCTGCTAAGAGACCAAGTGAAATAAGAGGAAAATCTGTCTCATAAAACAATCTCAGCCATTTAAAATATTTAAATGAGTAGTTCATAATTCTGGTGCAGAAATTAAGTCTAAGAGAGCATGCTTTTCTAGTAAAAAAATAAAATCAAACTAGACCCTTTGACAGAAGATAAAAATGTAGACAAATATATCTGAAGAAGACTACCATTTTCTGTTTCTTTGATTAAAATTTAATATTTAGCCACAATTCAGAGACGCATACACTTCATTAGGATGAAATAAGATGATGTTGACAGAATTTGATCAACTATAGTTTAGCTGAATCAGTACACCTACAATTACTAAGGACTGTGGTTCACATTTATTCAGAATTTTTTCAAGGCTTACAGGCCCTCAGGTTGTGACAGCATGCAGTTGTAAGCTAAAAGCTATTAACCTTTAATTGGGTAAGTTAGTTGTAGGTCTCATTTCACAGTATCACCAAATTAATACCTCAAGCAAAAATTATAAGATCCTAAACAGTTTTTCAATAGGTAGATCTAAAACAGCTCAAAGTATTTAGCCCCATATTTAAAATGCTAAATACATGTTTATAATACATTTCTTTCTATCCCTAATAAAAATATGACCAAAAATGTAAACATCTAAAAAGCAGGAAGACTGGAATTCATTCATATTTGTCTGTAGCTATTTCTGGATTTTGTTTTTCCTCTCCGTTATATTTAATGCTCTATTTAGAGAAAAAACAGACTCTCTAATGAATGTAAAGTGGTAATTTATTCAGGGCAGAAGTCTAAGGCAATGCCCACTACAGCTGGGAAAATGTCAGAGAAGCTATTTTTGCCCTAATTTGCATGTTCATATGTAACAGAACTAAGTTACCTAATCACGGCAAAAATAGTATATTGAAATTGCAGGAACACCACTTACCAAATCATACAAGATTTGCCAAACTCTAAATAACTGTTGCATCAAATGTAAATAAAAAATAAGTTTAATCAGATGATCAGGAAAATAGCAGTTAACACTGTTTACCTCTTTCAGACTACTTGGACTGACAGGAAATCCTCTTCCTCCAGAAAGTCCAGAATACTTCTTTTCCAGATTACAAAGATTCTCTTTTTCCTGTCAGTAATTGAAATAGATTTATTTTTTAATGTGAATATTTATTCAACTAAAATTAATTTCTATTTATTTAAAAGGTAGAAACAAACCTTCTGGTGAGGCTTAATACATAATAGCAATTTCAGTGTCATTTATTCACAGCAGCACTCAGACTCTGCAGCAGTTCTTGACACAGCTGGGATTGCCAGAAGTGATTAATGATTTCAGGCATCTCATTTTTGGGAAGTTCCATTTTGACAACATAAAGAGGCCTAATTTCATAAGTGAGAGCTCAGTACTTTCTGAAAATTAGGTTTTACTTCAGGTGCTTCCTGCTGGGAAATCAGAGGCAGCTGGAAACACCAGTCACTTTTGAAAACACTGGACAGTAGCTGTGGTCAACCAAATAACTTTTGCTTTCCATTCTCAGCCTTCAAGTAAACAGAGCAAACAGAATTTGAATCCCTGGTTGACATACAACCAAATTTAGGACCAACAGAAAGTACAGCTTTTCAACCCAGATTTTTATTAGACAGGAGCTAGACAGAAAAACAGCTTGATTTGGGAAATACTGCCCACAATATTGCAATTACTTTTATTGTAGCATTGTTGTTGATCTTTAAACTAAACATATCTTACAAGATAAGAATTGCCTACCCTTTGCAGCATCATTATTAAATTATTCTTTTCTTTTACAAAATGATCCTGTTCTCTCTGAGCTTGCTGGACAATATGATTAGCTTGCTTCTTGAGAGCAGAAATCTTCTCCTAATATGAAAATAAGAAAATTTTAGAATATTCCTATTTGATAGCACAATACATATCCAGCCTAGATCCTGTTCACAGATGGAACACACAGCACAGATATATTTCATCCGTGAACTCCACCAAACAGATCAGGGTTAGTTAATAATTATTTCTTAAAATTAAGACTACAATAAAGCAACTTAAAACATTTATAAAGTAAATATCCTTGGGGAGTCCCCTATCTAAAAATAAAAATAATTGTTTTCCTCTTTCCTACATTTTCTTCTTCTTTGGCAGACCCTTGCCATCAAGGATGACTGTTGTCCACGACTGTCTTATCTATGCATCCAAAGATGGCTGATGCGGCCTATCTCAGATCAACAGACTCTGCTGTAGCTCACATACGTGTTTCCATTCGCGGTGGGTGGCTCTGGAGGTTCCAGGTCCTGAAAATGATGGTATGCCTTTGCTGGTATTTTGACTACTGTAAAGGTGATCTCACTGAATGCAGTTATCCAGCCAGGAAGAAATACAGAATACTGTATTAGACAGGCTATGTTTAGGGCACCTTTTCTAGCCCCCTCCCCATGTGGGGTGACCAGAGCAGATCCTGACAAGGCCTGCTCAGTCACAGTTACAGCTGCCGAATCACACTCCTGTCTCATCCAAGTGCTAGATGATCTTCTTGTAACTGCCTCCTTCATGCTAGTTCATGACTAGGAGCTTCCAGACCTCACAATCCTGCCCCTGTCGCCCTTAGGGGGGGGTCGGCCAAGCGTTTCAATGTTTTGGAAAAGCTGTTTTCATGCAAGGCACCTGTGCGTAACTTCTTTTACCATGAAAAAGCTGCTGCACATCAGCTTCCACACAGCTCTTGACAGAATGGGACCTTGATCCAATGGCAAGGAGACCAAGACAACAGGGGATTTCCCACATTATAATATACAATAAAATAAATTATGACTTTTGCATAGGAACTTGTGAACTCTAGTTCCTGCTCTGACCTTTACTTTCTCTAAGGCCCTAGACCAGGGGCAGGCAATTGTTTTGGGCAGAGGGCCGCTTACTGAGTTTCGGCAAGCCAACGAGGGCCGCATGACAAGCAGCCCAGGGCAGATTAATATTAATTTTCTAAATTTTTTAGGGGCCCCATGGGCCGGATAGAATGGCCTGGTGGGCTGCATCCAGCCCCCAGGCTGCATTTTGCCCACCCGTGCCCTAGACACATAATACCTCTACCTTGATTTCTGTTCTGCCAAGTTGGGATAATAATACTTGCCAGACATTTAATTACCAGCAGATGCTACATATTGTAAAACTGAAACATACTGTGTAAGTCTCAAAATTTAAGAGAGCAGTGCACAAAAACAAAGAAAAGCCCATTTATTATTAACTGCTCGTTCAAGCTAAATGGGGATGACAGTCTAGGATGTAGATACTAAGGTCATCTTCTCATATGCTGAAGACAGGAAAACCAAACAAGAAAAACTGCAAAGATATGGACATTCTTAATTATAGTAGAAGAATTAAATAAATTAAGTTGTAGTCTGCAACAATGCTTAAATCTATTGTCTAATTTTGTTTAAGAAGAAAAGTTATGAAATCGAGTCCAAGTATGAAACAGTAGCAAGAATGTAGCAGTAGTAATAACTATTCTCCAACTATTTGGGTTGGTTTAATAAAAGATATCAAATTCACCCAAGGAACCTTGTCTGCAGTAGTAATGAAACATCTTTCCTTTACTGACCTTTGAATTGTCTTTACAAGAAGATAGTGAAAATGAGCCAGCAAATATCAGCTCACCAAGTCATTCCATAGCAAAAAGGGAAAGGAACCCAAGACCTTGAATGCAAGTGCCCCTTTACTCAAATAAATCCTTGAAAGAAATGGGTGGAGGCAGTGCAGGGGGAAAGTTTCTGCTCTGTGGGAACAGGGGCCCAGGCTTAGAACCAAAGGTCCCACTTCCTTTCAGGTCACTGAGTCAGATGCCCCTCATTTGCTCTTTTTTCTGGCCCAATACAGCGCTCTCTCATGGCTGCACATGGGGTCAACTTCAAAAGGAGTGCTGGAAAAGGGACTTGTTAATACTTGACCTGTAGTGTGGCAGAGTGAGAAAGACAGAAAAGCCCAAGTTCAGACTTCTTCTAGGTGAAGCCGGGGCCTAGAAGCTAGGTCTTCTGGCCTCCTAAGTGAGTACCCTAGTCACTGAGTTATTTGGAGGGAAGAGCAAGAAGCATATTTTTCACACTCTTCCTCTTGTTGCCAGTGTCAGTCATCAATATGCAGCAGGGATAGAATTTCCTGTAGACAGCCGAAAAATGGCCACTTAGACAACCAGAGAATGTTACCCTTATACAAATCAAAGAAACATACAGCTGAACTGAATTTTCATTCTATTACCTTTCTACTGACAATGCTGCGCTGATACTCAGCTACTTCACGCAGCAGCTGCTGTGTCAGATTCTCCTTCTCCTCATCTAACCTACTCTCATGCTCAAGCTGCTGAAACTCCAGGTCTTCAAAGTGTTTGCTTTCTATGTCCAGCAGATCAGCATCCTTTAAAGAAAAACAAACAAAAACATTGCATTTATAGCGCTCACCGAAGAGATACGTAAAAGCCAAAAAATCAGTCTGAAATGATTATTCAAATTAATTCCATAAACATGTCTATCAAGTAGCTCTTAAGAGCTACAATCAAAGTGAAGCAGACACGGCTGATCCTTTATTTTGATTTTATTTCTTCAGTTATATCCAAGCTCCAGCTACTCACTTTTACAGGTGAATTTTACCTTTAAAGTAGAAAGTGTTATTGAAGCAGTTGACCATAATCTTCATCCTAGAGGGACAGGAAGTCTTTAGATCTGAGCTGAATACATTGAGCTCCTATATTATGAAGGCTTGAAGTTGATTCAAAATTATATGGGAGCAGAAGAGAGGTCTGATACATTTCTGTTGCTTTTCAGCATTCTGTACAAGCTGAAGATTCCTAAGTGTCATGGGCTTTACATAGGTCACACTATTGCAGGGCTGGGAAAAATATGGCCCGCAAGCCAGATCTGGCATGCTGTGGATTCCTTCTCCCAAGGTGCAGCACCCTGCATTTATGTATGTTGAATAGCGGCATCAATTGTGGACCCAGGTGGGGCTTCCACCACAGTAGCATCAGTTGTGGACGCCACCAGCAAGCAGTAGCAAGCAGTGGATGCTGCCAGCAGGTTCAGAAGCCTTGACGCAGAACCTGCTGGCAGTGTCCACGGCGGACAATGCTGCCCTTCCAGGGCAGTGGAAGCTCCCATCCATAGCCCTGAGCTGGAACTGTTGGCAGGGTCAGCTGTGGACCCAGACAGAAGCTTCTGCCATGCCTGGCAGGCGTCAGTGTCAGTTGTGACACTGCTAGTAGATTTTGTATTAGGGTTCTGGAACCTGCTGGCTGCGCCCACAGCTGACACAACCGCTGCCCGCCTGCCACATTATAAGTCCCTGTCTGGGTCCATAGCTGAGCTTTGGGGCTCCTGGTAAACTACAGATCCAGCTGGGTTCTGGAAAGAGGATGGAGAGAGGGAGGGAAGGGAAGAAAAGAAAAAAGACAGAGACAGAGACCAGACCAGAGAGAGAAAGACAGAGAGAGAAAGAGATGGAAGTGGCCCTTGACAGGTCCCCAGAATTCACTCCTGCACTATTGAATTCCAACCAATAGATGAAAAAAAAAAAAAAGTGTGAAAGACAATGATGAGGTCCATCATTAAACAGGT